>NC_136060.1:184691001-184941001 GCF_964261635.1 Lissotriton helveticus
AAAAAAGTGCACCTGTGTCAAAATGTCTGGGAGAAGTCCCGGAGGCCCGGTGTACCCGGTCCAAAGCCGGCGGGGAAGCGTCCTCGTCCCCCCAGACCTCATGGAGGAGTTGCGCCACATAGGTCATCATGTCCTTCCCCTCAGCCCCGATAGGAACTCCCCGGATGCGGAGGTTGTTCCTCCTGCTTGACTTGTAGCTCGATGTTCTGCTCTTCCAGTGCTGCCACAATTGGTCCTGGTCCTCCGTGCGGGCGTCCACCGTTTTTTCTTGCCCGTCCACCCTATCTCCCAGGACGGTGACATTCCTCCGAAGTTCCCGCACGCAGGACTGCACCTCGGAGCGCTGGGAGCCAATTTCCATCTTAAGTTCGGACATGGAGGTCTGAAAGGCCTGGGTCACTGGCTGTGAGTCCCAACAGCTTGCGGTGGTCCCTCAGCGGGCGCAGACGCTCCTGCTTTACCCCACATTGCCACCACCGGGTTGTCCCTGGGGGTTGCCACCTGGTCGGTCTTACCCCCTTTGGAGGGTGTCATCGCCAGCTCCGCAGCGGCGGGCCGGCAGCCAAGCAGCGCACTCTGTATCTGCCAGGTGTTATGTGCCATGAAGGAACCCCAGCCCCAGACACCGCAAGTCCTATCTAGCGATGGTCAAGGAAGCAACCAGAAGACCAGATACGCAGTGACCCCCCCTTCAGCCCCCAACCCCCCAGGACTCAAGTACCATCTCCCTAGAAGCCCTTGTCCACCCCACCACCACAGAGACAGGATCACAAGAGGGACCCAGTTAATCAAGGGCCCACTACCCCTCCCGGGCCAGCAAATTCAGGAAGAAGCTATGTAAAGGACCAGCCCTTCCCACCAAACAACATGTACCTGCCCTGCCCCCCCCCTTTCCCCCGCAGTAAGTAACCAAGGAGCGCAGAATGTTCAAAGAGTTTGTGCAAGTTAGCCCATAGTCCGCGCGGTCCACCTGCTCCACACCCCATCCCCCCTCCACCAGTCCCCCATGCACCTCAACGTAAGCAAAGCAATGCTCGGGGGCCACTCAGCAGCGGGCCCCAATCGAGGGGGTGAGCCGGCTCACGCCCACGCCTTGCTGGCCGGTCCAGGCCGCGTCCACCCCCAGCTCACCAGTCTCAAGGACGGCCTCCACTTGCTCTCCTCACACCCAAGCATGCAGGTCCTCACAGCGCCACCAACAGGCCACCCCTAGACTCCTTTCCTGCCCCAAGACAGCAGCGCAGGCAGAGGTAGGGGGCCCCAGCCGCAACACCAGTCTCCGGGGGCAGCAAAATGCTGAATCCTGGTCTCAAAATGGCGGCACTCGCCTGCAAGTCCTGCGGAGGCCCGCCCCTTACTTCAAGGCCCCAACAAGTCCAGCTGCTCCTTGCCAACAGTGGGCCTCAGTGACTCCACCAGGGAGAGATCTTAGGCCCCTCAATTAGACGAGAGCAGCAAATCACCACCTCAGCAGGGCCGGCCATTTCGAGTCAAGATGGCGGCCCTACCACCCTGGGGTGGGTGCCCCCCTTCACATGAAGCCAATGCCCAAATGGCGGCACGGGGGGAGCGGAGAGCAGGACCCCGGCGGCAGCAACACACAATGTCCAGAGCCTCCCAGTGCCGCCCGGGCCAGCGCTCCCAGCTATGGCCCCCGGCCCCCCACCACGCCTCACCTGCAATAGGCCTCGGTGACTCACCGTATCAGAAGGCCCTCTCTCGGAGTCTGTCTCTCGCACCCCGACCAGAGGGGGGCCCGCCAGGGAAGCTTTGACCTGCCTTTTGATAGGATTCTTTTATTTAACACCCACGTGGACTCCGCCATTCAACGACTCCTTGTGGGGCTCCGTCCTCCTCCCCCTCCGTAAGCTTCGGCTTGTCGATCCTCAGGTGCCTTATGGGAGGCGTTTATCCCACCTTTTTCTTTAGGCCTAGTGCTTCGGTTGGCCTGTCTGTGTTTTCTGTGTGGCTTGGAATGCCTTCAGGGTCCTTAGGTTGGCCCCTCTCTACTGTTGTCTGCGGGTACAGCCCTTTAGCTTTGGTGTGTGTGTTTTTTGGCTGTTAGTGAAGCATTATAGGTCCTCAGGTTGGACCATCTGTGTATTTTCTGGCTGATTGGTAAACCGTGGTGCTACCCACAGGTCCTTTATGTTATTGCCTCTGCTGCTGGTTTTTCCCCTAAGAGGTGTTCCCATATTTTCTTTTGGGATGTGTCATACCTTAGGTGGGGTACTTGTAGCTATTGTATAGCTCTGTCCTAAGCTGTGCGGGTTTGGGATACCTTCTCGGGTTCCTCGCCTTTCCTCGCGTCATTGTATAACGCTTGGTGTCGTTTTTTTTGGGGGTTTTTTTCTTCCGTCTTAGTGCAGCTTGCGCTACTCCAGGTTCTGTCCTGCTCAGTATCCGATGGTGTTTCTATCCGCCTACAGGGCTTGCCTGTCGTGCATTTTGTCCTTTGTTCCTGCAGGATATCTGCTTCTGTGCATTTTGCCTTCCCTCTTCAGCTTCTGGATTGCCAGACCAACTTTTGTCTTGCTGTCTACGGCGTTGTGTTGTGATTTTTCCACCTTATTGTCTGACGTTTCAGCCTGGTCCTCTGCCTTGTGTTCCAGGGGGGCTAGGACACTCCTGGTGTTCTCCTGTGTTCTGGTTGACGGCTTTAGGTCTGTACTACATATTCTTCTCTTTATCTGTTACCCGGTCCCACTTCCTTTCGTGGGTCGGGTTGTGCCACTGGGACGGTCTTGTTCTGGGCTTGCCCCTGCCTTTGTCTTGTGCTTGGCTTGCTCTGGGCACTCTACTTCATGGTATTTACCTGCTGCCTGTTGCGCACGCCCACCCGCGCACTTCGCCTTAAATGGCGACCGTGCGAACGCGCAGCGGTCACGCGCAGCGGGCGCGCCGATTGTGCGCCGAAGGCGCGCCAAAGGTAAGCCCGTCTGCGCCCGTCCGCGACCGGACCGCGACCAGCGCCAGGACCCCTGGCCCCCACCGACGGAAGCCGACCCGACGAACCTACAGCGCCGCCGACCTCACCGCACTCAACACCGGCCACATCCCAGGATGTCACCGAGCCGCCCCGAAGCACACCCACGGACCCTTCAGCTGCCTCGCCTGCAAGTTCACCTGCATCCGGACCTTCCCTGCACCCGACAAGCCGAACTCCAGCAGCACCCACCTCAAGTGCATCCTGCTCAACACCCGCTCCATCCACAGACACGCCGTAGAACTCTGGAACCTGCTCGACACAACCGCCCCCGACGTTGCCTTCATCACCGAGACCTGGATGAACGCCTCCTCAGCCCCAGACATCGCCATCGCCATCCCAGAGGGCTACAAGATCACCCGGAGGGACCGCGACAACCAGACCGGAGGAGGCATCGCCATCATCCACAGAGACACCATCCGGATCACGACCAACACCGACGACACCCTCACCACCGCTGAACACCTGCACTTCCAGATCCACACCAACCCGAAGACCACCCTCAGAGGCACCCTGATCTACCGACCCCCGGGACCGCGCACACGATTCAGCGAGGACATCGCCGACTTCGTCAGCCCGCACGCTCTCCCCTCCGCCGACTACATCCTCCTGGGGGACCTCAACTTCCACCTGGAGAACAACAACGACCGCAACACCATCACCCTGCTCGACAACCTCGACAACCTCGGACTCAAGCAACTGGTGACCACCCCCACCCACCTCGCCGGACACACACTCGACGCCGTCTTCTCATCCAGCAAAGACGTCACCTTCAGCCACGCAACAGGACTCCACTGGACGGACCACAGCTGCGTCCACTTCACCTTCAGAAGAACGACGATCCACCAGCTCCAGCAACAGGTTGCTCGAAGAAGCTGGAACAAGATCACAGCCGACCAGCTCACCGCCTCCCTGAGCCAGCACCCTCCCGCCAGCTCAGCGAACCCCAGCCAGGCCGCCGACAACCTCACGAAGTGGATCAGCAACTGCGCGGACGAACTCGCCCCTCTAAGGACCCCGCCCAGCAGATCCTGCAGCAGAAAAACACCATGGTTCACCGACGAACTCAAGTGCTCCAAGAAGAACTGTCGAGCCCTCGAGAAAGCCTGGAGAAGGGAACCAACGACGGACAACATGACCACCCTCAAGCTCGCCACCCGGAAACACCACCAACTGATCCGCGCCACCAAGAAAAATGCATACAAGGACCGGCTGGACAACAACGCACACAACTGCAAGGAACTCTTCAACATCGTGAAAGAGCTCTCCAACCCCAACGCCGGAAACAACGACATCACACCGTCGCAAGACCTCTGCAACTCCCTCGCGTCCTACTTCCACAACAAGATCACGGACATACACAACAGCTTCAACAACCAACCAACGCAAGCCACAACCGCAACGACGCCACCATCCACCACCCTCCGCACCTGGACCCCGATCAGCACCGAAGACACCATCCGCACCATGAACTCCATCCATTCCGGATCTCCGACTGACCCCTGCCCTCACCACGTCTTCAACAAGGCCGACGCTGTCCTCGCACCCCACCTGCGGGACATCATCAACACCTCCTTCGACTCCGCCACCTTCCCTGAGAGCTGGAAGCACGCCGAACTCAGCGCTCTCCTCAAGAAACCCACAGCAGACCCCACCGACCTCAAGAACTACCGTCCCATCTCGCTCCTCCCGTTCCCGGCCAAAGTCATCGAGAAGACCGTCAACAAACAGCTGGCCGCCTTCCTCGAGACGAATGGATCCCTCGACCCCTCACAGTCCGGCTTCCGAGCGAACCACAGCACCGAGACCGCCCTCATCGCCGCCACCGACGACCTTCGAACTCTGATGGACAACGGAGAAACAGCGGCCCTCATCCTCCTGGACCTCTCCGCGGCTTTCGACACTGTCTGCCACCGCACCCTAGTACAGCGCCTCAGCAACATCGGAATCCAGGAGAAGGCACTGGAATGGATCACCTCCTTCCTCGACGGAAGAACACAAAGAGTCCGCCTACCACCGTACAAGTCAGAGGCCACCAAAGTCATCTGCGGCGTACCCCAAGGATCCTCGCTGAGCCCAACCCTCTTCAACGTCTACATGAGCCCCCTCGCGGCCATCGCACGCCAACACAACCTGAACATCATCTCCTACGCCGACGACACCCAGCTGATCCTCTCCCTGACCAACGACCCCGCCACCGCCAGAGCCAACCTGCACGAAGGGATGAGAGACGTAGCCGAATGGATGACGACCAGCCGCCTGAAACTGAACTCAGACAAGACGGAGGTCCTCATCCTGGGCTCCACGCCCTCCGCCTGGGACGACTCCTGGTGGCCCCCCGCCCTGGGCACCGCACCCAAACCGACGGACCACGCACGCAACCTGGGCTTCATCCTGGACTCCTCCCTCTCCATGACCAGACAAGTCAACGCCGTCTCCTCGTCATGCTTCAACATCCTGCGCATGCTACGTAAGATCTTCCGGTGGATCCCCACCGAGACGAGGAAGACGGTCACCCAAGCCCTCGTCACCAGCCGACTGGACTACGGCAACGCCCTCTACGCCGGAACCACTGCCAAACTCCAGAAGAGACTCCAGCGGATCCAGAACGCCTCGGCGAGACTCATCCTCGATATCCCCCGACGCAGCCACATCTCCGGACACCTGAGAGATCTGCACTGGCTCCCGGTCAACAAGAGAATCACCTTCCGGCTCCTCACCCACGCGCACAAAGCCCTACACGACCAAGGCCCGAGCTACCTCAACAACCGGATCAACTTCTACACTCCCAAGCGCCTCCTCAGATCAACCAACCACGCCCTCGCCGCCGTCCCCCGCATTCGAAGAGCGACAACAGGAGGAAGATCCTTCTCCTACCTGGCCGCCAAGACCTGGAACTCACTTCCGACCAATCTGCGCCTGACCCAAGACCACCTCTCCTTCAGGAAGAAGCTCAAGACCTGGCTGTTCGAGCAGTAGCGGCACCCCCCCCCTCCCAGCGCCTTGAGACCCTACGGGTGAGTAGTGCGCTCTACAAATGACCTGATTGATTGATTGATTATGGTCCACCTCCACCTCCGTGGACCTCGGCGTGTACCTGTGTGCTCCTGTCCCTTGCTCTGCTAGAACTTTGGGCAACTGGGTCTGGGAGAAGCCCGGGCAAAGGGCGGGCCCTCTGTGGCCCTCAGTGGCCGAGGTAGGCCGGGCTGGGCCCTGGTATTTTCATTTTCATTTTAATCTCATTCTGGGTTGTGTTTTTCATAGTAGACGCTTGAATGAAAACACGCTGACTGACTTTTCTTTTATTCTTTTTGCCTGAAATACGCTATCTGCTTGTATTAGCGTAATCCTCACTCCCCGTGGATCTATTTTGTTTTAATTGTGTGCTTCCATTCGGGACTGTGAATCCTGCTGAAGGGCTAGTGTATTCCCAGGCATTATGTCGACAAAGAAATTACGCTCTGGGAAAGTCCTAGGGGAGAAGTCATGTATTACATCTGGATCCATTCCCCCGAGGAAAAAGCTTGAAAATAGTGCACTATTGAAAGGTCAGATGCAGTTGGAACAAATTTGGGAAAAATCTGTGAATAAATCTACAGAAGTCCCTACAATGTTTGATGCCGATATACTATCACAACTGAATCTGCAATCTAATGTGGAGAAAGATTTAAACTCTGACCTTATGATGGAAATAAATAAGCCTCCTCAGACTCAGTTAAATGAAGTAATTCTTTCAACTCACACATTAAACGGAGATGAGTCTGACCCCATGTTAATAAATCCACAAGCATTTCATCATAACACTACTAATGGAAGAGAAAATGCGGAGGAGGACATGGGTGATGCATCTATTTCGACGAGTATTGATCTTGAACTCTGTGGTCGTTATATGGACAAGAGATCTTTGACCCAGCTTGCGGACAGTAAAACTCCAATTAGAGCAACGCCATCAGGACTGCTGCTATATAGCAGCACTCCTTCAATCAAATCCAATGACAATTTATCAATGCAGAGTGATTTGAAATCTCCACAATTTAATCTATCGGGGATTTGCTCTTTTGCTCCATCTAGCTATCCAAAAAATGAGAAACCAATTTCTGAGTCTCTGATAGCTCTTGAACAAATTCTGTCCTCTATTTTACTTTTACTTGGTAAATTTGCTGTGAGTTCGGATTGTATTCTCACTTCAGTTACTGAGATATTGAAGGAATTGTTGGCTAAAAAAGTTGCGAATGTGACTATTTCTCCTACTGAACCTGTTGCTCAAAAAGTCGTAGATAATATTAACCTTCTGGAGGTTAATACATCGTTGAGAGTGTCTATAAAGGCTGACATCCATAAGCCCCTTGAGAGCCCTACCCCATCTTCCTATATACAGAGAAAAGATTTAGAGTCTATTGTAAAGGAAGATAGTTTGGTAGAGGTAGTACAAACGGTTGGAAATGAACTCTTTCCCATCTTTGTTCAGGAAAAAAAAGAACCAGAAGGAATTCTGACGGCTAATAAAACTACAAAAGTAAAATCTAAAGGGAAAAACAGGAAGTTGCTACGCAAATATAAAAAGAAAAGACCAAGGCAAATCATTTTCCAAAATCATATAATGCCTGAAGTACATGATGTTATAGAAAGTGGAGATAACCCACTATTGGATATCTCCGTTAAAGAGGTAGTGGAGTGTATCACTAACAATGTATTGGGGGGTACATCCGCTGAGGTTATTATGAATGAGGTGATTCCATGTCCTGTGATAAATGTGCTTGAACCACTAGCATTGACTGTTGATGATACAGGAATCATGCCGATAGTCGCAAAGGTACTTAATCCATCTGCGCCTACTTTCCGGCTTCAACCTGATATAGCTAGGAGTTCAATTATTCAGCCAGTAAAAAGTCCTATGACATACTTGGATACGTTGACATTGGACTTTTTGCCTCTGTTCGATCTAGACCTAAAACTGAATAGATCTTGGCTGCTTAACTGCTTCAAAGAGATTGAAAGTCTAAAACTAATTTTATCAAATTACATCGATTTAGTCTTACCAATAAGATCAGTAAATGGGCAACGAACAAGGGTAACATTTTATTCGAAAATAATTACTAATCTTGTTCTTCAACAGGCGGAAGCTTTCCAATGTAGAGGAATTGACGTGTTACCTTATGTTAATAGTGCTTTATGTACTTCCTCTAGAGAAAGAAATACAAAGCTGGTTCCTAAGCAGGATGATTATTCTACCTGCAATAAAGACCTAAAAATCTGGGTTTCTAGAGGCAAACGAATGGTCTCTCAGGTTCTCCCACCACCTGACAACATAGATATTCCTCTAACAGAAGACAATCAGATGTGGAATTGGTTACCAGGGGTCTTATCAAACAACATTACGAATAACTCACGACTATTCCAACATCTTTAACATTCATTTAAAAATTGTCTCTTGGAATGCTGCTGGCCTGTATAACTGTCCCGAGAAATTTGACTTTCTATTCTCCTTGAATGCAGATGTGTTATGTCTCCAGGAAACATGGTGTAAAAATCTCCCTTACGGAGGTAAAGATTATTTTGTCCTAGAGGCCCCCGCTACTCCTTCTAAAAAAGGTCATTCAAAAGGTGGAATTGCCTGCCTGTTATCCAACTCTTTACAATGGCAATTCTCCCACTACACGGACACTAGTAATCTTTTCCAATCTATAACTATTACTAATCTAGCCACAGCGGGTAGTCGGTCTTCGTTTGTAATTTTAAATGCATATATTCCTCCTGAAGATATTTTTAACCCAGTACTAAAGCGAATGTTTTCCTATGTTAAACAACTACTAGAGGTAGAGCACCCCCCCTATATATTATTGGTAGGTGACTTAAATAGTAAGGTGTCCAATTTCACTTTAGACATGTTTAGAAATAAATCTAAGGAAGAAGCATAGAATATTCCCCAAGCGCTCCTGCCTACTAAAATAAAAACTAACAAAAGAGGTAAGATTCTCTTGGAGGATCTCAGTCATTTCGAGGGGCTCATTGTAAATGGCAGAATGCCCTCAGATACTCCTGCTAATTATACACATGGATCATATAGGGGTGAGTCCATTTTCGATTACGCAATTACGGACTATGATACGTTCTCTTTTATTAAAGATATGGTGATCTCTCACTCTTCCTTGAGTGACCATAAAATGATCAACATAACTGTCTCATTAATTCCCCCAGAAACTAACTCCTGGTCCGTAAAGAATAGAGGTCTTACTATTGACTGTAAGTCAGGTAGATGTTTTTGGGGAGCTACCAATATGAAGGATGTACAAATCCTCCTTGCCCAAACTTCACTTGAACTCGATCAGTGGAAAGGGATGGAATTTCAACAATTTGAAACTTTCATTAAAAAAATCACCGGGATAGCTAAGAAAATGGGAAATCCTAAGAGATTATATTATTCTCCTAGCTCATTATTATTACTGAATAAGGAGATAAATAAACTTATTAGGAAACAATACCTTAATAGATCTGGGGAAAATGAGCGTCAGTTAATGCTATTAAAACGAAGGAGAGTTAGATTGAGATCTAAGCTAAAAAGAGAAAAAGAAGATTCTCTCTGGATTAAGTTAAGAGAGGCTTTGACTCATAATAAATCTAGAGAATTCTGGTCCATAATAAGGAAAGGATGTGGTTCAATAACAACTCCCACTCCAATCTCTATTGCGGAAGATGTCTGGACATCATTTGTGACTATTTTATACGCTCCTAATGATGCAATGGGAGATACATGGAATCTAGTCCCAAATAGTGAGCATAAAATAGTTCTCCCTACTGAGAAATCCATAGCTACCGTGATAAAGAGTATGCGCTCTTCCGGAGCTATGGGTCCAGATGAACTGCCCATGTCAATAATTAAGCAGGATGTTACTACTTAGAGTAGGATTCTTCTTCCAGTATTTCAAGCATGCTTTATATCAAGAATAGTCCCTGAATCTTGGAGGGGAAGTATACTAATCCCGATATTCAAAAAGGGTGACCGGGAGAAGCCATCTAATTACCGTCTAATAGCTTTATTAGACTCAATAGGAAAAATTTTCGCGAAATGCCTTTTATTATTAATAATGGAATGGGTAGAATTAAATAAGATTTTACCCATGGAACAAACAGGATTCCGTAAAGAGCATGGAACTTTAGACAACTTGACATTATTGCAGGTGATTACTGACAAATATGTACGTGTTCGAGGTGGCGGCATACATGCAGCATTCATAGACTTCTCCACGGCGTTCGATAAGGTGGATCGGCCAACGCTGTGGAGAAAGCTGGCTGTTTTGGGCATGCCAGGATATCTACTTGAATTAGTTAGGTCGCTACACTCGAACACATGGTGTAAGGTGCTACAAGGTGGAGAAAGGGGTCTCACTCAATCTATCCCCTCTCAGAATGGGCTAAAACAAGGGTGCATATTGGCGCCTATATTGTTTTCCTTATACACGGCCGACCTACCATCCTCTATTGCAGCTTGTGAGGGACTAGCTCCGACAATTGGAGAGTCAACTATATCGGTCCTAATGTATGCGGATGATATACTTGTTTTAGATTTGACCCCGAAAGGTTTATCTAATCGTCTACATGCATTGAACTGATTTGCTGAAGCACATTATATGAAAATTAATACATCGAAAAGTAAAATCATGTGCATTTCGGGCAAGAAAAAATGTAGGTTAGCAAGTTATAATTGGTCTATTGGCGGACAAAAACTCGAGGTGGTTAAGACCTATACCTTTTTGGGAAAAATAATATCAGCTAATCTTAGTGAGAACCCCCATATCGAACATAACTCTCGTAAAGCGCTGGCCCATGGTATGGGGTTATGTTCTTTGTATAATGCTACAGGGAAGAGACACTTTTCTCTCTTTCTGGATGTATTTAGAGCGAAAATTCCCGCAACTCTACTATATGGAATTGAATTAGTGGAGTTGAAACAATGGGGATTTCTGCAAAAAATGGAAGGAAAGGTTTTGAGAAAAATCTCTTCTTTTAACAATGCATGTTCTACATCCTCATGCAGGTTAGAATTTGGACTCCGAAGTTGTTGGGCACAGGGGTTGGTTGCTCTCGTAAGATGGGTAGCCAGTTTGGCCAGAAGTAAATCTGGTACCCTAAGAGAAACTATTAAAAAGGAACTTTTGGGCAACTTTAACGAGTTCTCGTCATTAGTAAAAGACTTTAGAAAAGCAGTAGCTCTGCTAGAGCTGGATGAAAGTACTTTATTCTTACTATCACCCTCCGAACTAAAGTCTAAACTAAAACGTGCATCTTGGGAACTCTGTTATAAGTTGGATATACTTGCCCAACCCAGTCCAAAAGAAAGGGAATCCCTGGTAAAAACATATATCCCACAGCAGTCCCAACAATATCTTATTTGGAATATTCCCCATGGAATCCGTAGATTATGGTACCTTTTACGACATGATTTGCTTCCACTCAATATTCTTTTGGCAAAATGGTATGGGGTATCTCCAATATGTAATTTCTGTAATAATGCTATACAGGATCGTAACCACGTCTTGTTTATTTGTCCTGCACTGCGCCTATTGCGCCATAAATGGTTAAAACCAATCTGTTTACAATTGGGAATTGTAAATGTAAAAATGTTTTTCCATGCACTCTACTGCCCCCCAAATGAAATGTTCTGTTCCAGAATTTTTAAATTTTTTAAAGGGTTTTTAGATATTTATTAATGATGTACGGGGAGATGTTGATGATTGCTTTACTCGCCGATAAGTAGTGTTTTCCTTTTGTTGTATGTCTTTATTCATTTACTATTTCTTCTGTATAATGGTGTGTATAATTTTATGTGGCCCTCATTTGAGAGCCAAAACATAATAAACTTTGACTTGTGGGTCTGCCTTCTCACGTCTGAGCTTCTCGGCTGTGGGGCCGTTCCTGCCTTGTCCTCTGCCTCAGGGCTGATGCCAGTTCCGCTGTCCCCTTCACTGTGTGTGTGTTCTTCTGCGGTGGGCTCTGCCTCCGTTTCCATCTCTGTTCCTTGGATTTCGCAGGTGGTTCTTTTCTTCCTTTGGTACTCTGTTGGTGCCGTCGGTCCCTCCAGGGTTTCTGGCGGACCCCCTTTGCACCTCGGGTAGGCTTGTGGTATCCGGACCTTCCCTTCAACTTGTTCTTGCTTATCTCTGCTTGGTGGGGGCTGGGCCATCCTCCCTGTCCCCATGAAACATTCCCTGTTGAGGACCTGTGTTCTTCCAAGCTGGTGAGGTTCTCTCGCAGCTCCCCCCATCCCCCGCCTCCTCTGGGAATGGCTAGGTTATCTATTCTACATTAAGGAATCTGCGGCTAGTAGTCTCTATCAGATGTACAAGTTACTTCCCTCCGGTCAACGATCTATCTGAAAGAGGCACGTTAGTATTAGATTCCTTACCTTAGAATATCCCCAGGCGTCAGACTGGATCCAGTAGCAGTACCCTTGCGCGTCGGTAGGCGTCGTCTGCGGCTCCGCGTCCGTCGTCGGCGTCGTGGGCGCCGTGATGACGTCGTCGGAGTACTTAGACGCCGCCTCTGCGTGCTGACGTCAGTTTTTCTTTTTTCCGCGCCAGCAGTGCAGATCCGGAAAAAGTAGTACCATAGTCACTTTTTGACTAAATCTTTTTGATCTTTTGATCTCCTTTTTCGAGTCTTCAACTCCGAAACGGTGCCGGTAGGGATGCCTGGTTTTAAGCCCTGTGAGGATTGCGACCGGCTGATGTCTGTCACGGACCCTCACCGTTGGTGTCTCCACTGTCTCGGCGTCGACCAGGACAACAAGACCTGTTCCGACTGCCGGGCCCTGACTTTGAAGGCTAGACGGGAGCGGTCCCTTAAGCGACTCGAACTCCGCCCGACGCTCCCGGGGGTTCAGGTGGCACCGGCTCCGTCGGAATCGCAGGCGCCGCGTCCGGCTTCATACCCTACGGTCCCTGGACCTAACGCGGCGCCGGAGGAGATCGAGCGGTTCCTCATGGCCATGAGGTCCCTCTCTCCTCCGACGGGCTCCGCGGCGCCTTCGGGCTCAGCGGCCCTGTCTGGGGATCCTAGCGGGTCTGGGGCAACTGCCACGACGCCGCCGGGTGCTTCGGCTCCGATGCCACCGGCGCCGCAGGGCCCGGCGCAGCGGGGCCCCGCTGGATCCGGTTCCGGATCTGGGTTGTCGCCGGTGGATTTGACGACCTCCCCAGCGCCGACCCCACAGGTTTCCCCTCCGGCACCGTCCTCGGCGGCGCCGTCCCCGACGCCTCCCTCGACCCGGTTCCGGTCCCGCTGGGCGCCGCATATGACGCCGTTCGGGGAATTCATTTTCCATGAATCGGCCCCATCTTTTCCTAACCCTGAGTGTAGGAGAGTAGGGTCTGCAATCCTATGATCACCCAAATTTTTGCTTTTTGCTTCACTGGTTTACGACTTTCCTGGCTGTGGGCCTGCTAATCAGACCCACAGCCTAGCTGTTCTCTCTATTCCAAATTGTACCCAGGTACTGGATTGGCACTGGGCCCTCTCTAAGTCCCTGTACACAGGGCTGAGGTGCACCCAGAAGTCTCCCTGGGGCTGCAGCATGTATTATGCCACCCCTGGGCTGACTAACTAAACAGATACAACTGGCTGCTTGACAGCTGGGGCAAAGTGGTGTACTCACCCTCTGCTTTAGATATAGTATTCCTATATCTAAACCTAAATGGGCACACAGATCTCCTATCAGTCACTCCTATGGCAGGCCTTGACAATCCTGAAGGCAGAGTGCTGGGAATCGTGTGAGATAGTGCTCTGGCATGAGCTGAGCCTGTCTACGGCTTTCGGGATCCATCCCTTAGCCGTTTCCATGATATCGCATACCATATACTCTTAAGTGCATTATAATCTTCGCGGTTATATGCCAACTCTGGTATCGCTTTATCAAAACATGTCGAGTAAGGTGTCATACGAATTGGAATACTAACCCCTCGCCAATTCTGGCGATGGGGTTAGCATTCCACCCTTCTAGAGGGACACGACATGTTGGTAACCTGTAACCCCGGTTAAAGTCAGACATAGCCTTAGCTCCACAAAATGGATGCTGCCACCGAGACACAAGTCTGCCCTCCTGTTGCTGGGAGTCCTCCCAGCGCAGGAGGCAAGGACAAAGGGTTTCCTGTCAGGGGCGGTGCCAGCACCGTCCCAGACAGGATTTTGTGTATCCTAGGTAGGCAGGGCTTTAGAGGAAGGTGACTGCAAGTGGCACCCCGGTGCTCACTGTGCATAGGCCGGCTTGAACCAGTTCCAGGGGCACTCCAGACCCTGAGCTGGGGAAAAGCCCGCCAAAGGAGAGGGGTGTAACCACCCCCCTCCTAGTCCCACCCATAGGGCAGGACTTAGTCGCGTGCCAGCCCCCTTTTTCAGGATAAAGGTAGGAACTGGCCCCCTTCCAAAGTAGATCAATCTTTGAATCCTGAACCGACTTTCTACGAGAGGAACTCAAGACTCTTCCTAAGATTTCTCCCTTGTGACTAAGGAGTAGTCACCCTGCAGCAGCAGGCACCAACCAAGCATCGCGGTCTGCTGTAAGTCTCTCCTCCGGATCAAGACTGCCCAGCACGACGAGAACCGGCTTCCCTGGCACCTCTGACCTCAACCTGCATCATCAGCCCAGCTGTGATCCGTGGGTGTGACGAGACCTCGAGGGACCGGCCATCTTTAAAGACTGCACGACGCTTGTCCAGCACGACCACCGAGTGACCCTCGACTGAGTGCTTTGGGGTAAGAGAAGCCCCGACCCTGAGCAGCTCCAGCACCGAAGTTCAGCCCCCCTGCATCCACGAGATCTGCGTGGGGCCCTTCTGCTCTTTGCTGCTCACCGCGTTGTCCAGGTCGCTTGCCCGTTGGCTAGTGGCCCTCTTACGACGCTCCACGACGACAAACACCGCTGGTCTGGTTGCTCCAGGCTGGCCCTTGCTTCCCTCCATCAGAGAAGCACCCTGGACCCTCCTGGTCCACTCAAGACGCCATTTTAGGTCCACCGCGTGGGCCTTGCATTTGCCAACACTTGTTGCCCCAATCCTGGGTCCAGCGACGTCAGAAGCAGATACCTTCGTGGGACAGCTCGCACCTCCATCCTGGTCGCCGACAACACCTCCTGGTCCGAGAGACTGCAGAGCCCAGCAGCGCCCACTCACCTGGTCGAGGTGACTTCGTCCGGTGCCATCCTGGTGCCCACCTAAATCACTGGCTAGTGATTCAGAACTTGGTCCCCTCTGCTTTCAGGTCTTCTTCTTCCCTGATCCAGGCTTGGATCACCACGAACTTCTTCACTGGCCGCCTGCCAGCAACTTCTTTCTTCAGGCTCCTGGTTCTTCAACGAGGGCTTCCAACGCAACTTGAACCCTATGCAGCCGCAGCCCCTGGGCTAGGTAAACCGAGTACTCCGGTGCTCCAGCATAGTCCAACACTCTAAGTGTTCGGAAACACTCTTGTTTTCGACCCACCTAGTTGGGTTCGCCTGAGAACAGTAACTTTGCAATTGCTAGCCTCCATAGACTTTTCCCGCCTTACGCGTGAGAGTTCCCACTCTGCACACGACGTCCCTAGGTCTCCTGCTAGTAATCTAAAGGTTCAGTAGTCCAGTCCTAGCGATTCTAAAGCCTATGAGAATAGTACTTACCTGCTAGTAATTTCGCATTCCACTTCTTGTGTATATGGTTTTTCGTGCCCCTCTGGCATTTGTGTAAACTGTGCGACTTTAAGTATTTGTATAAGAGTTTTGTTGTGTGCTTAGCTCCCTGTCTCATAAAGAGCCAGGGTAGTCTTGTTAGAAATAAATACACGTTTATTTTCATAACAACTTGTGTGGTGTCCTTTCACTTGGTGTTCAAGGGGTAATGTGATGGTAAAACAGCTGGCTTAACACGCCCTCTAGAGTCTTAGCCTTAGACTGCTCGTATCCATGCTACTAGGATAGCTGGTCTATAAGGTTGACTTACAACCAATCATCAATAAGGGTTGTCTGGACTGATACATAGTGATCACTAGAATAGTGAGCACTGCATATCAGGCCAACTTCTCACATTGGTGGCAGCGGTGGGATTTGAGCTTGCTGTTGTTTTACCACACATATCCTAAGAATATCAATTGAAAGATCACATAAGTACTGAGGTACATACAACTTAGCTTAGAATACTCTGAGTTCTACTGAACCAGATGTTGTAGCTCCTAGGGCCTAGCACACCCTAAACTACAACTCTAGCAAGGGATCAGTAGGTAAACATATAGTGTAGGTAAGTGCACCACTTACACCTCACTAGAAAAGCATGTCTAACCATGGAGAGTCCACTGAGACTCCCCTGGTGAGCATTGACCCTCCACAGGTCACTTCAAGATATGCAGCTCTCAGTTTCCAGGAGATGAGACAAGTGTGTACCTCCAGGAAACTGAAACAGGGGTCTAACCCCACCATTCCCTTTCTGATAGGTCTCTTAGAGACACATGATGCTAGGAAAGCCTCTCATGTAGATGGGAATATGCCAGCCTTGGAGGGTACCAGTGGTGATCCAGACCTCCTTGACACTGACAATGCAGTTGGGGAGGAGGATCAAGAGGAACTTTCTGGGGATGAGGCAGAAAAGGGTCCTGAGGTAGTCAGCAGACTCACTAGGGCCAACTTAGACCTACTTGGGCGAGGGTCTGGGGGACCCCCAGTACTGACCCTAATTAGGCCTAACATTGGAGTTAGAAGAGATAGATCTCTTTCTAGGGACTCCAATAGATCTCTGCACTCTAATGCCTCTTCTCAGAGGAGAAGGAACTCTCCCCAGAGGAGATTGACTTCCACTCAGAGAATAGAGCATGAAGCCAGAATGAGACAGGCTACTCTGAGGATTGAAAGGGAAGAACTTGCCCTGGCCAAAGAAAAGCTTGCCTTTGCTAGAGAGCAGCAGATGAGTGGGATAGTTCCCACTGGTGGCAGCAATCTCCCAAGAGATAAAGAGAAGGGTTTAGATACTAAACACCTGACAAAGATAGTGCCCCCCCTTTAAACAAGGGGATGACATCCAGAAATGGATGGCTGCTTTGGAGAGGGCCTGCACTGTGCAGTGCATTCCCCAGAGTCAGTGGGCAGCTATACTGTGGCTCTCCTTTGATGGCAAAGGTAGAGATAAGCTCCTCACTACAAGAGTTGAGGATGCTAACAATTACCAGGTCCTGAAGAATACACTGGTTGATGGGTTTGGCTTAACCACTGAGCAGTACAGGTTGCTGTTCAGAGACACCCAGAAAACTCAGTCTCAGGACTGGTCTGACTTTGTGGATTGTGCCACTAAGGCTTTGGAGGGCTGGTTGCTGGGTAGCAAGGTTACTGATTACACAGGATTGTATAATCTTATGATGAGAGAACAGATTTTAAATAATTGTCAGAACCAGTTGTTGCACCAGCACCTTGTTGATTCAGATCTGACCTCTCTCCAAGAATTGGGAAAGAAGGCAGACAAATGGGTCAGAACAAGGATCAAGCAGAACCAGACTCAGAACCAGGGTGGTCAGAAGAAAGCAGAACAAAAGGGTAGTAACAAGAGTGAACAAAATGACCAGAAGTCTTCAACAGGTCCCCAACAAACCAAAGAGGGTGGAGGTCAGGCTTCACAGCAGAAAAAGAAGACTCCAGAAGGCCAGTCAAAAAGGTGGTGCCAGTACTGTAAAAGTAAGTCTCACTGGTTTAGTGAGTGCACCAAAAGAGGAGGGCAAACTCCTACCACTACAGCCCCTAAGGCAACTGCACCCCCTAGTACAGTCAGTAGTGGTAGTGCACCTCCCAAGGCATTAGTTGGGTTAACCTTGGGAACTGAGGGGTCTGACAACTTAGTTGGCACACTCACTCAGGCTGTCCTTGTCTGTACAGGGGATGTGGATATACCCCCTGACACAAGTCCCAATACTTTGGGCAAATACAGGCAGACACCTTTGATAAATGGAAAAATGGCTCAGGCCTACAGGGACACTTGTGCCAGTGTCACAATGGTGACACCTAACTTTGTGGACCCTGGACAAATCATGCTAGGTACAGATTACCTAGTGACCAATGCTAGCAATGTCACTACCAACCATAGTATGACAATTGTTAGTTTCTCCTGGGGAGGGGTAAGTGGCCAAAAGAAAGTTGTGGTTAGTTCAGACCTCCCAGTTGATTGTTTGTTGGGCAATGATTTGGAAACCTCCCTATGGTCAGAAGTGGAGCAGAGGACTCACATGGAAATGTTAGGCTTGCCAGCACATGTCCTTGCTGTGACTAGGTCACAGGCCAAAAGATGCCCCACTGAACAGGTGCTGGATCCTGGAATAATGGACCAGACACCTTCCAAGAAGAGGAGCAGTAGGGTTAAGGCATTGCCTTCCCCCTTGCCCCAGGTTGAGGATCAAGCCTCTGAGGACGCTGATCTCAAGGAACGGAGGGAAACTGAGCCTAAAGAGCTTGAACCTGATCAGGTTGAGTTTCTGGGCTCAGGGGGACCCTCCAAGGACGACCTGGGGAAGGCACAGTTAGACTGCCCCTCACTTGAACCCCTCAGACAGCAGGCTGCTGCTGAGGCTGCAGGGAATGCCACAGGTACCCACAAGGTATACTGGGATGATGGACTCCTGTACACTGAGTCAAGAGACCCCAAGCCTGGCATGACCAGGAGGCTGGTTATCCCCTTGTCTAAGAGAGGTTTCCTTCTTACCTTGGCCCATGAAATTCCCCTTGCAGGTCACTTAGGCCAGAACAAGATGTGGGACAGGCTTGTCTCACACTTTCACTGGCCTCACATGAATGAAGATACCAAGGAGTTTTGTCGCTCCTGTGACACCTGCCAAGCCAGTGGCAAATCAGGTGGTCAAACCAAGGCCCCCCTCATACCACTACCTGTCGTGGGGGTACCCTTTGAGAGAGTGGGGATTGACATTGTTGGTCCAATGGAACCCCAGACAGCATCAGGGCACAAGTTTATACTGGTGGTGGATCATGCCACCAGGTATCCTGAAGCTATACTGTAGGAGAGTAGGGTCTGCAATCCTATGATCACCCAGATTTTTGCTTCACTGGTTTACAACTTTCCCTGGCTGTGGGCCTGCTAATCAGACCCACAGCCTAGCTGTTCTCTCTATCCCAAATTGTACCCAGGTACTGAATTGGCACTGGGCCCTCTCTAAGTCCCTGTACCCAGGGCTGAGGTGCACCCAGAGGTCTCCCAGGGGCTGCAGCATGTATTATGCTACCCCTGGGTTGACTAACTAAACAGACACAACTGGCTGCTTGACAGCTGGGGCAAAGTGGTGTACTCACCCTTTGCTGTAGATATAGTATTCCTAGATCTAAACCTAAATGGGCACACAGATCTCCTATCAGTCACTCCTATGGCAGGCCTTGACAATCCTGAAGGCAGAGTGCTTGGAATCGTGTGAGATAGTGCTCTGGCATGAGCTGAGCCTGTCTGCGGCTTTCGGGATCCATTCCTTAGCCGTTTCCATGATATCGCATACCATATACTTTTAAGTGCATTATAATCCTCGCGGTTATATGCCAACTCTGGTATCGCTTTATCAAAACATGTCGAGTAAGGTGTCATACGAATTGGAATACTAACCCCTCGCCAATTCTGGCGACGGGGTTAGCATTCCACCCTTCTAGAGGGACACGACATGTTGGTAACCTGTAACCCCGGTTAAAGTCAGACAGAGCCTTAGCTCCACAAAATGGATGCTGCCACCGAGACACAAGTCTGCCCTCCTGTTGCTGGGAGTCCTCCCAGCGCAGGAGGCAAGGACAAAGGGTTTCCTGTCAGGGGCGGTGCCAGCACCGTCCCAGACAGGATTTTGTGTATCCTAGGTAGGCAGGGCTTTAGAGGAAGGTGACTGCGAGTGGCACCCAGGTGCTCACTGTGCATAGGCCGGCTTGAACCAGTTCCAGGGGCACACCAGACCCTGAGCTGGGGAAAGCCCGCCAAAGGAGAGGGGTGTAACCACCCCCCTCCTAGTCCCACCCATAGGGCAGGACTTAGTCGCGTGCCAGCCCCCTTTTGCAGGATAAAGGTAGGAGCAGGCCCCCTTCCAAATTAGATCATCTTTGAATCCTGAAACTACTTTCCACGAAAGGAACTCTCGACTTCTTCTCAAGATTTCTCCCTTGTGACTAAGGAGTAGTCACCCTGCAGCAGCAGGCACCAACCAAGCATCGCGGTCTGCTGTAAGTCTCTCCTCCGGATCAAGACTGCCCAGCACGACGAGAACCGGCTTCCCTGGCACCTCTGACCTCAACCTACATCATCAGCCCAGCTGTGATCCGTGGGTGAAACGAGACCTCGAGGGACCGGCCATCTTTGAAGACTGCACGACGCTTGTCCAGCACGACCACCGAGTGACCCTCGACTGAGTGCTTTGGGGTAAGAGAAGCCCCGACCCTGAGCAGCTCCAGCACCGAAGTTCAGCCCCCCTGCATCCACGAGATCTGCGTGGGGCCCTTCTGCTCTTTGCTGCTCACCGCCTTGTCCAGGTCGCTTGCCCGTTGGCTAGTGGCCCCCTCACGACGCTCCACGACGACAAACACTGCTGGTCTGGTTGCTCCAGACTAGCCCTTGCTCCCCTCCAAAAGAGGAGCACCCTGGACCCTCCTGGTCCACTCAAGACGCCATTTTAGGTCCACCGCGTGGGCCTTGCATTTGCCAAGACTTGTTGCCCAATCCTGGGTCCAGCGACGTCAGAAGCAGATATCTTCGTGGGACAGCTCGCACCTCCATCCTGGTCGCCGACAACGCCTCCTGGTCCGAGAGACTGCAGCGCCCACTCACCTGGTCGAGGTGACTTCGTCCGGTGCCACCCTGGTGCCCACCTAAATCACTGGCTAGTGATTCAGAACTTGGTCCCCTCTGCTTTCAGGTCTTCTTCTTCCCTGATCCAGGCTTGGATCTCCACGAACTTTCTTCACTGGTCGCCTGCCAGCAACTTCTTCTTCAGGCTCCTGGTTCTTCAACGAGGGTTTCCGACGCAACTTCAACCCTATGCAGCCGCAGCCCCTGGGCTAGGTAAACTGAGTACCCCGGTGCTCCAGCATAGTCCAACACTCTAAGTGTTCGGATCCACTCCCGTTTTCGACCCACCTAGTCGGGTTCGCCCGAGAACAGTAACTTTGTGTTTGCTAGCCTCCATAGACTTTTTCCCGCCTTACGCGTGAGAGTTCCCACTCTGCACACAACGTCCACAGGCCTCCTGCTCCTAATCTAAGTGTTTAGTATTGTAGGCCTAGCGATTCTAAAGTCTGAGAATAGTTACTTACCTGCTAGTAATTCGCATTCCACTTCTTGTGTATATGGTTTTCCGTGCCCCTCGGGCATTTGTGTAAATTGTGCGACTTAAAGTATTTTTATAAGAGTTTTGTTGTGTGCTTAGCTCCCTGACTCATAAAGAGTTCAGGGTAGTCTTGTTAGAAATAAATACACGTTTATTTTCATAACAACTTGTGTGGTGTCCTTTCACTTGGTGTTCAAGGGGTAATGTGATGGTAAAACAGCTGGCTTAACACGCCCTCTAGAGTCTTAGCCTTAGACTGCTCGTATCCATGCTACTAGGATAGCTGGTCTATAAGGTTGACTTACAACCAATCATCAATAAGGGTTGTCTGGACTGATACATAGTGATCACTAGAATAGTGAGCACTGCATATCAGGCCAACTTCTCACATTGGTGAGCAGCGGTTGGGATTTGAGCTTGCTGTTGTTTTACCACGCATATCCTAAGAATATAATTTGAAAGATCACATAAATACTGAGGTACATATAACATAGCTTAGAATACTCTGAGTTCTACTGAACCAGCTGTTGTAGCTCCTAGGGCCTAGCACACCCTAAACTACAACTCTAGCAAGGGATCAGTAGCCAAACATATAGTGTAGGTAAGTGCACCACTTACACCTCACTAGAAAAGCATGTCTACCCAGGGAGAGTCTACTGAGACCCCCCTTGTGGATATTGACCCTCCACAGGTCAAATCAAGATATGCAGCTCTCAGTTTCCAGGAGATGAGACAAGTGTGTACCTCCAGGAAACTGAAACAGGGGTCTAACCCCACCATTCCCTTTCTGATAGGTCTCTTAGAGACATATGATGCGAGAAAGATTTCTCAGCTAGATGGGAATATGCCAGCCTTAGAGGGTACCTCTGGGGATCCAGACCTCCCCAACACTGCAAATGCAGTTGAGGAGGAGGACCTCGAGGAGCTCTCTGGGGATGAGGTAGACAAAGGTCTTGAGGTAGTCAGAAGGCTAACTAGGGCCAACTTAGACTTACTTGGGCTAGGATCTGGGGGACCCCCAGTACTGACCCGAAGTGGGCCTAACCTTGGAGTTAGGAGAGATAGATCTCTTTCTAGGGACTCCAATAGATCTCTGCACTCTAATGCCTCTTCTCAGAGGTGAAGGAACTCTCCCCAGAGGAGATTGACTTCCCCTCAGAGAATAGAGCATGAAGCCAGAATGAGACAGGCTACTCTGAGGATTGAAAGGGAAGTACTTGCCCTGGCCAAAGAAAAGCTTGCCTTTGCTAGAGAGCAGCAGATGAGTGGGATAGTTCCCACTGGTGGCAGCAATCTCCCAAGAGATAAAGAGAAGGGTTTAGATACTAAACACCTGACAAAGATAGTCCCCCCCTTCAAGCAAGGGGATGACATCCAGAAATGGATGGCTGCTTTGGAGAGGGCCTGCACTGTGCAGTGCATTCCCCAAAGTCAGTGGGCAGCTATACTGTGGCTCTCCTTTGATGGCAAAGGTAGAGACAAGCTCCTCACTACAAGAGTGGAGGATGCTAACAATTACCAGGTCCTGAAAAGTACACTGGTTGATGGGTTTGGTTTAACCACTGAGCAGTACAGGTTGCTGTTCAGAGACACCCAGAAAACTCAGTCTCAGGACTGGTCTGACTTTGTGGATTGTGCCACTAAGGCTTTGGAGGGCTGGTTGCTGGGTAGCAAGGTTAGTGATTACACAGGGTTGTACAATCTCATGATGAGAGAACAAATTTTAAACAATTGTCAGAACCAGTTGTTGCACCAGCACCTTGTTGATTCAGATCTGACCTCTCCCCAAGAATTGGGAAAGAAGGCAGACAAATGGGTCAGGACAAGGATCAAGCAGAACCAGAACCAGAACCAGGGTGGTCAGAAGAAAGCAGACCAGAAGGGTAATAACAAGAATGAACAAAATGACCAGAAGTCTTTGACAGGTCCCCAACAAACCAAAGAGGGTGGGGGTCAGGCTTCACAGCAGAAAAAGAAGACTCCTGAAGGCCAGTCAAAAAGGTGGTGCCAGTACTGTAAAAGTAAGTCTCACTGGTTTAGTGAGTGCACCAAAAGAGGAGGGCAAACTCCTACCACTACAGCCCCTAAGGCAACTGCACCCCCTAGTACAGTCAGTAGTGGTAGTGCACCTCCCAAGGCATTAGTTGGGTTAACCTTGGGAACTGAGGGGTCTGACAACTTAGTTGGCACACTCACTCAGGCTGTCCTTGTCTGTACAGGGGATATGGATATATCCCCTGACACAAGTCCCAATACTTTGGGCAAATACAGGCAGACACCTTTGATAAATGGAAAAATGGCTCAGGCCTACAGGGACACTTGTGCCAGTGTCACAATGGTGACACCTAACTTTGTGGACCCTGGACAGATCATGCTA
Organism: Lissotriton helveticus; assembly: GCF_964261635.1. NCBI lineage: Eukaryota > Metazoa > Chordata > Amphibia > Caudata > Salamandridae > Lissotriton > Lissotriton helveticus. The sequence goes on from NC_136060.1 coordinate 184,714,668, forward strand.
GGTACAGACTACCTAGTGACCAATGCTAGCAATGTCACTACCAACCATAGTATGGCAATTGTTAGTTTCTCCTGGGGAAGGGTAAGTGGCCAAAAGAAAGTTGTGGTTAGTTCAGACCTCCCAGTTGATTGTTTGTTGGGCAATGATTTGGAAACATCCCTATGGTCAGAAGTGGAGCAGAGGACTCACATGGAAATGTTAGGCTTGCCAGCACATGTCCTTGCTGTGACTAGGTCACAGGCCAAAAGATGCCCCACTGAACAGGTGCTGGATCCTGGAAGAATGGACCAGACACCTTCCAAGAAGAGGAGCAGTAGGGTTAAGGCATTGCCTTCCCCCTTGCCCCAGGTTGAGGATCAAGCCTCTGAGGAAGCTGATCTCCAGGAACTGAGGGAAACTGAGCCTAAAGAGCTTGAACCTGATCAGGTTGAGTTTCTGGGCTCAGGGGGACCCTCCAGGGAAGACCTGGGGAAGGCACAGTTAGACTGTCCCTCCCTTGAACCCCTCAGACAGCAGGCTGCTGCTGAGGCTGCAGGGAATGCCACAGGTACCCACAAGGTATACTGGGATGATGGACTCCTGTACACTGAGTCAAGAGACCCCAAGCCTGGATTGACCAGGAGGCTGGTTATCCCCTTGTCTCAGAGAGGTTTCCTTCTTACCTTGGCCCATGAAATTCCCCTTGCAGGTCACTTAGGCCAGACAAAGACGTGGGACAGGCTTGTCTCACACTTTCACTGGCCCCACATGAATGAAGATACCAAGGAGTTTTGTCGCTCCTGTGACACCTGCCAAGCCAGTGGTAAATCAGGTGGTCAAACAAAGGCCCCCCTCATAACACTACCTGTGGTGGGGGTGCCCTTTGAGAGAGTGGGGATTGACATTGTTGGTCCAATGGAACCCCAGACAGCATCAGGGCACAAGTTTATACTGGTGGTGGTGGATCATGCCACCAGGTATCCTGAAGCTATACCACTTAGGACCACTACAGCACCTGTGGTGGCAAGAGCCCTAATTGGAGTGTTCTCCAGAGTGGGTTTCCCTAAGGAGGTCGTCTCTGACAGAGGTGCAAACTTCATGTCAGGATATCTGACTGCAATGTGGAAGGAATGTGGTGTTAACTACAAGTTCACCACACCCTATCACCCCCAGTGCAATGGGCTTGTTGAAAGATTTAACAGGACCCTGAAAGGGATGATTCATGGATTACCTGAACCTCTTAGGAGAAGATGGGATATCCTGATCCCCTGCCTCTTGTTTGCTTACAGAGAGGTCCCACAGAAGGGGGTTGGCTACAGCCCTTTTGAGCTTCTGTTTGGGCATCCTGTGAGAGGACCCCTTTGTTTGGTAAAGGAAGGATGGGAGAGACCTCTCAAAAAGCCTGGAACAAACATTGTGGACTATGTACTTGGTCTCCGCTCCAGGATGGCTGAGTATATGGAAAAGGCATCTAAAAACCTTGAGGCCAGCCAAGAACTCCAAAAAGCTTGGCATGACCAAAAGGCTGTCCTGACTGTGTACAAGCCTGGACAGAAGGTGTGGGTGCTGGAGCCAGTGGCCCCAGCAGCACTCAGAGACAAATGGTCTGGGCCCCACACAATCATTGAGCAAAAGGGAGAGGTCACCTACCTGGTGGACCTTGGAACTCCCAGGAGCCCCCTCAGGGTGCTCCATGTAAACAGGCTCAAGGCATATGTCAACAGGAAGGACATAGGCTTGCTCATGGCCACAGATGAGGGACAGGAGGAAGAGAGTGACCCTCTCCCAGACCTGCTCACTCAGAATCCTGATGATGGATCAGTGGATGGTGTTGTCTTTTGTGGCAGCCTCTCTGAACATCAGCAACAGGATTGTAGACAAGTTCTGCAATCCTTTAGACATATGTTCTCTCTGACACCCAGCCAAACTGATTGGTGTACCCATGAAGTTGACACTGGAGACAGTCTACCTGTCAAGAGTAAAATCTACAGACAGCCTGATCATGTCAGAGACTGCATCAAGACAGAGGTGCAGAAAATGTTGGAGCTGGGAGTCATTGAGCCCTCAGATAGCCCTTGGGCTAGCCCAGTAGTTCTAGTGCCAAAGCCTCACACCCAGGGTGGTAAGAAAGAGATGAGGTTTTGCGTAGACTACAGAGGCCTCAATGCAGTCACTAAGACTGATGCCCACCCACTACCAAGAGCAGATGAGCTTATTGATAGATTGGCTTCTGCCAACTACTTAAGCACATTTGATTTGACAGCTGGGTATTGGCAAATCAGGTTAGCTGAGGAAGCCAAGCCCAAGACAGCATTTTCTACCCCTGGTGGGCATTATCAATTTTTGGTAATGCCCTTTGGTTTGAAAAATGCACCTGCCACCTTCCAAAGGTTGGTGAATCAAGTCCTCACTGGGCTGGATGACTTCTGTGCAGCTTATCTTGACGATATTGCTGTCTTTAGCTCCACCTGGGAGGATCACCTGGTCCACCTGAGGAAAGTGTTAGAGGCACTGCAAAAGGCAGGCCTCACTATCAAGGCCACTAAGTGCCAGATAGGGCAGACACAGGTTGTATACCTGGGCCACCTTGTAGGTGGAGGCCAGGTTCAGCCATTGGAGAGTAAGATACAGGCCATCAAGGACTGGACTCCTCCAGTCACCCAGACACAGGTTCGAGCTTTCTTGGGCCTGACTGGTTATTACAGGAAATTTGTCAGAAATTATGGGTCCATTGTGACCCCCCTTAATGACCTGACAAGTAAGAAGATGCCAAAGAAAGTTCAGTGGACAGCAAGCTGTCAAAAAGCATTTGATGACCTAAAACAGGCCATGTGCACAGCACCTATCCTAAAGAGTCCAGACTACTCCAAGCCATTCATTGTCCAAACAGATGCTTCTGAGTTGGGTGTGGGAGCTGTTCTATCTCAACTGAATTTTGATGGTAATGACCAGCCCATTGCTTTTATTAGCAGAAGGCTGACCCCCAGAGAGAAAAAATGGTCAGCTATTGAGAGGGAGGCCTTTGCTGTGGTATGGGCCCTGAAGAAGTTGAGGTCCTACTTGTTTGGAACTCACTTCACAGTTCAGACCGACCATAAGCCCCTCTTATGGCTAAGTCAGATGAAGGGTGAAAACCCCAAACTACTTAGGTGGTCCATTTCCCTACAGGGGATGGATTTTACAGTGGAGCACAGACCTAGTACTGATCATGGCAATGCCGATGGGCTCTCCAGGTATTTCCACTTAGAGCAAGAAGACTCACCTGGTCAAGGTTAGTTTATTGTCCCAAAGTTTGGGGGGGGGGTCATGTAGGAGAGTAGGGTCTGCAATCCTATGATCACCCAGATTTTTGCTTTTTGCTTCACTGGTTTACGACTTTCCCTGGCTGTGGGCCTGCTAATCAGACCCACAGCCTAGCTGTTCTCTCTATCCCAAATTGTACCCAGGTACTGAATTGGCACTGGGCCCTCTCTAAGTCCCTGTACCCAGGGCTGAGGTGCACCCAGAGGTCTCCCAGGGGCTGCAGCATGTATTATGCCACCCCTGGGTTGACTAACTAAGCAGACACAACTGGCTGCTTGACAGCTGGGGCAAAGTGGTGTACTCACCCTTTGCTGTAGATATAGTATTCCTATATCTAAACCTAAATGGGCACACAGATCTCCTATCAGTCACTCCTATGGCAGGCCTTGACAATCCTGAAGGCAGAGTGCTTGGAATCGTGTGAGATAGTGCTCTGGCATGAGCTGAGCCTGTCTGCGGCTTTCGGGATCCATTCCTTAGCCGTTTCCATGATATCGCATACCATATACTTTTAAGTGCATTATAATCCTCGCGGTTATATGCCAACTCTGGTATCGCTTTATCAAAACATGTCAAGTAAGGTGTCATACGAATTGGAATACTAACCCCTCGCCAATTCTGGCGACGGGGTTAGCATTCCATCCTTCTAGAGGGACACGACATGTTGGTAACCTGTAACCCCGGTTAAAGTCAGACGGAGCCTTAGCTCCACAAAATGGATGCTGCCACCGAGACACAAGTCTGCCCTCCTGTTGTTGCTGGGAGTCCTCCCAGCGCAGGAGGCAAGGACAAAGGGTTTCCTGTCAGGGGCGGTGCCAGCACCGTCCCAGACAGGATTTTGTGTATCCTAGGTAGGCAGGGCTTTAGAGGAAGGTGACTGCGAGTGGCACCCCGGTGCTCACTGTGCATAGGCCGGCTTGAACCAGTTCCAGGGGCACACCAGACCCTGAGCTGGGGAAAGCCTGTCAAAGGAGAGGGGTGTAACCACCCCCCTCCTAGTCCCACCCATAGGGCAGGACTTAGTCGCGTGCCAGCCCCCTTTTGCAGGATAAAGGTAGGAGCAGGCCCCCTTCCAAATTAGATCATCTTTGAATCCTGAAACTACTTTCCACAAAAGGAACTCTCGACTTCTTCTCAAGATTTCTCCCTTGTGACTAAGGAGTAGTCACCCTGCAGCAGCAGGCACCAACCAAGCATTGCGGTCTGCTGTAAGTCTCTCCTCCGGATCAAGACTGCCCAGCACGACGAGAACCGGCTTCCCTGGCACCTCTGACCTCAACCTACATCATCAGCCCAGCTGTGATCCGTGGGTGTGACGAGACCTCGAGGGACCGGCCATCTTTGAAGACTGCACGACGCTTGTCCAGCACGACCACCGAGTGACCCTCGACTGAGTGCTTTGGGGTAAGAGAAGCCCCGACCCTGAGCAGCTCCAGCACCGAAGTTCAGCCCCCCTGCATCCACGAGATCTGCGTGGGGCCCTTCTGCTCTTTGCTGCTCACCGCGTTGTCCAGGTCGCTTGCCCGTTGGCTAGTGGCCCCCTCACGACGCTCCACGACGACAAACACTGCTGGTCTGGTTGCTCCAGACTAGCCCTTGCTCCCCTCCAAAAGAGGAGCACCCTGGACCCTCCTGGTCCACTCAAGACGCCATTTCAGGTCCACCGCGTGGGCCTTGCATTTGCCAAGACTTGTTGCCCAATCCTGGGTCCACCGACGTCAGAAGCAGATATCTTCGTGGGACAGCTCGCACCTCCATCCTGGTCGCCGACAACGCCTCCTGGTCCGAGAGACTGCAGAGCCCACTCACCTGGTCGAGGTGACTTCGTCCGGTGCCACCCTGGTGCCCACCTAAATCACTGGCTAGTGATTCAGAACTTGGTCCCCTCTGCTTTCAGGTCTTCTTCTTCCCTGATCCAGGCTTGGATCTCCACGAACTTTCTTCACTGGTCGCCTGCCAGCAACTTCTTCTTCAGGCTCCTGGTTCTTCAACGAGGGTTTCCAACGCAACTTCAACCCTATGCAGCCGCAGCCCCTGGGCTAGGTAAACTGAGTACCCCGGTGCTCCAGCATAGTCCAACACTCTAAGTGTTCGGATCCACTCCCGTTTTCGACCCACCTAGTCGGGTTCGCCCGAGAACAGTAACTTTGTGTTTGCTAGCCTCCATAGACTTTTTCCCGCCTTACGCGTGAGAGTTCCCACTCTGCACACGACGTCCACAGGCCTCTTGCTCCTAATCTAAGTGTTTAGTATTGTAGGCCTAGCGATTCTAAATTCTATGAGAATAGTTACTTACCTGCTAGTAATTCGCATTCCACTTCTTGTGTATATGGTTTTCCGTGCCCCTCGGGCATTTGTGTAAATTGTTCGACTTAAAGTATTTTTATAAGAGTTTTGTTGTGTGCTCAGCTCCCTGACTCATAAAGAGTTCAGGGTAGTCTTGTTAGAAATAAATACACGTTTATTTTCATAACAACTTGTGTGGTGTCCTTTCACTTGGTGTTCAAGGGGTAATGTGATGGTAAAACAGCTGGCTTAACACGCCCTCTAGAGTCTTAGCCTTAGACTGCTCGTATCCATGCTACTAGGATAGCTGGTCTATAAGGTTGACTTACAACCAATCATCAATAAGGGTTGTCTGGACTGATACATAGTGATCACTAGAATAGTGAGCACTGCATATCAGGCCAACTTCTCACATATACCACTTAGGACCACTACAGCACCTGTTGTGGCAAGAGCCCTAATTGGAGTGTTCTCCAGAGTGGGCTTCCCTAAGGAGGTTGTCTCTGACAGAGGTGCAAACTTCATGTCAGGATATCTGACTGCAATGTGGAAGGAATGTGGTGTCAACTACAAGTTCACCACACCCTATCACCCACAATGCAATGGGCTTGTTGAAAGATTCAACAGGACCCTGAAAGGGATGATTCATGGATTACCTGAACCTCTTAGGAGGAGATGGGATATCCTGATCCCCTGCCTCTTGTTTGCTTACAGAGAGGTCCCACAGAAGGGGGTTGGCTACAGCCCTTTTGAACTTCTGTTTGGGCATCCTGTAAGGGGACCCCTTTGTTTGGTAAAGGAAGGATAGGAGAGACCTCTCAAAAAGCCTGGAACAAACATTGTGGACTATGTACTTGGTCTCCGCTCCAGGATGGCTGAGTATATGGAAAAGGCATCTAAAAACCTTGAGGCCAGCCAAGAACTCCAAAAAGCTTGGCATGACCAAAAGGCTGTCCTGACTGTGTACAAGCCTGGACAGAAGGTGTGGGTGCTGGAGCCAGTGGCCCCAGCAGCACTCAAAGACAAATGGTCTGGGCCCCACACAATCATTGAGCAAAAGGGAGAGGTCACCTACCTGGTGGACCTTGGAACTCCCAGGAGCCCCCTCAGGGTGCTCCATGTAAACAGGCTCAAGGCATATGTCAACAGGAAGGACATGGGCTTGCTCATGGCCACAGATGAGGGACAGGAGGAAGAGAGTGACCCTCTCCCAGACCTGCTCACTCAGAATCCTGATGATGGATCAGTGGATGGTGTTGTCTTTTGTGGCAGCCTCTCTGAACATCAGCAACAGGATTGTAGACAAGTTCTGCAATCCTTCAGACATATGTTCTCTCTGACACCCAGCCAAACTGATTGGCGTACCCATGAAGTTGACACTGGAGACAGTCTGCCTGTCAAGAGTAAAATCTACAGACAGCCTGATCACGTCAGAGACTGCATCAAGACAGAGGTGCAGAAAATGTTGGAGCTGGGAGTCATTGAGCCCTCAGATAGCCCTTGGGCTATCCCAGTAGTTCTAGTGCCAAAGCCTCACACCCAGGGTGGTAAGAAAGAGATGAGGTTTTGCGTAGACTACAGAGGTCTCAATGCAGTCACTAAGACTGATGCCCACCCCATACCAAGAGCAGATGAACTTATTGATAGATTGGCCTCTGCCAACTACTTAAGTACATTTGACCAGACAGCTGGGTATTGGCAAATCAGGTTAGCTGAGGAGGCCAAACCCAAGACAGCATTTTCTACCCCTGGTGGGCATTATCAGTTTGTGGTAATGCCCTTTGGTTTGAAAAATGCACCTGCCACCTTCCAAAGGTTGGTGAATCAAGTCCTCACTGGGTTGGATGACTTCTGTGCAGCTTATCTTGACGATATTGCTGTCTTTAGCTCCACCTGGGAGGATCACCTGGTCCACCTGAGGAAAGTGTTAGAGGCACTGCAAAAGGCAGGCCTCACTATCAAGGCCACTAAGTGCCAGATAGGGCAGACACAGGTTGTATACCTGGGCCACCTTGTAGGTGGAGGCCAGGTTCAGCCATTGGAGAGTAAGATACAGGCCATCGAGGACTGGGCTCCTCCAATCACCCAGACTCAGGTTCGAGGTTTCTTGGGCCTGACTGGTTACTATAGGAAATTTGTCAGAAATTATGGGTCCATTGTGACCCCCCTGAATGACCTGACAAGTAAAAAGATGCCAAAGAAAGTTCAGTGGACAGAAGGCTGTCAAAAGGCATTCAATGACCTAAAGCACGCCATGTGCACAGCACCTATCCTAAAGAGTCCAGACTACTCCAAGCCATTCATTGTCCAAACAGATGCTTCTGAGTTGGGTGTGGGAGCTGTTCTATCTCAACTGAATTTTGATGCTAACGACCAGCCCATTGCTTTTATTAGCAGAAGGCTGACCCCCAGAGAGAAAAATTGGTCAGCTATAGAGAGGGAGGCCTTTGCTGTGGTTTGGGCCCTGAAGAAGTTGAGGTCATACTTGTTTGGCACTCACTTCACAGTTCAGACCGACCACAAGCCCCTCTTATGGCTAAGTCAGATGAAGGGTGAAAACCCCAAACTACTTAGGTGGTCCATTTCCCTACAGGGGATGGATTTTACAGTGGAGCACAGACCTGGTACTGATCATGGCAATGCTGATGGGCTCTCCAGGTATTTCCACTTAGAGCAAGAAGACTCACCTGGTCAAGGTTAGTTTATTGTCCCAAAGTTTGGGGGGGTCATGTAGGAGAGTAGGGTCTGCAATCCTATGATCACCCAGATTTTTGCTTTTTGCTTCACTGGTTTACGACTTTCCTGGCTGTGGGCCTGCTAATCAGACCCACAGCCTAACTGTTCTCTCTATTCCAAATTGTACCCAGGTACTGGATTGGCACTGGGCCCTCTCTAAGTCCCTGTACACAGGGCTGAGGTGCACCCAGAAGTCTCCCAGGGGCTGCAGCATGTATTATGCCACCCCTGGGCTGACTAACTAAACAGACACAACTGGCTGCTTGACAGCTGGGGCAAAGTGGTGTACTCACCCTCTGCTTTAGATATAGTATTCCTATATCTAAACCTAAATGGGCACACAGATCTCCTATCAGTCACTCCTATGGCAGGCCTTGACAATCCTGAAGGCAGAGTGCTGGGAATCGTGTGAGATAGTGCTCTGGCATGAGCTGAGCCTGTCTACGGCTTTCGGGATCCATCCCTTAGCCGTTTCCATGATATCGCATACCATATACTCTTAAGTGCATTATAATCCTCGCGGTTATATGCCAACTCTGGTATCGCTTTATCAAAACATGTCGAGTAAGGTGTCATACGAATTGGAATACTAACCCCTCGCCAATTCTGGCGACGGGGTTAGCATTCCACCCTTCTAGAGGGACACGACATGTTGGTAACCTGTAACCCTGGTTAAAGTCAGACATAACCTTAGCTCCACAAAATGGATGCTGCCACCGAGACACAAGTCTGCCCTCCTGTTGCTGGGAGTCCTCCCAGCGCAGGAGGCAAGGACAAAGGGTTTCCTGTCAGGGGCGGTGCCAGCACCGTCCCAGACAGGATTTTGTGTATCCTAGGTAGGCAGGGCTTTAGAGGAAGGTGACTGCGAGTGGCACCCCGGTGCTCACTGTGCATAGGCCGGCTTGAACCAGTTCCAGGGGCACTCCAGACCCTGAGCTGGGGAAAAGCCCGCCAAAGGAGAGGGGTGTAACCACCCCCCTCCTAGTCCCACCCATAGGGCAGGACTTAGTCGCGTGCCAGCCCCCTTTTTCAGGATAAAGGTAGGAACTGGCCCCCTTCCAAAGTAGATCAATCTTTGAATCCTGTACCGACTTTCTACGAGAGGAACTCAAGACTCTTCCTAAGATTTCTCCCTTGTGACTAAGGAGTAGTCACCCTGCAGCAGCAGGCACCAACCAAGCATCGCGGTCTGCTGTAAGTCTCCCCTCCGGATCAAGACTGCCCAGCACGACGAGAACCGGCTTCCCTGGCACCTCTGACCTCAACCTGCATCATCAGCCCAGCTGTGATCCGTGGGTGTGATGAGACCTCGAGGGACCGGCCATCTTTAAAGACTGCACGACGCTTGTCCAGCACGACCACCGAGTGACCCTCGACTGAGTGCTTTGGGGTAAGAGAAGCCCTGACCCTGAGCAGCTCCAGCACCGAAGTTCAGCCCCCCTGCATCCACGAGATCTGCGTGGGGCCCTTCTGCTCTTTGCTGCTCACCGCGTTGTCCAGGTCACTTGCCCGTTGGCTAGTAGCCCTCTTACGACGCTCCACGACGACAAACACCGCTGGTCTGGTTGCTCCAGGCTGGCCCTTGCTTCCCTCCATCAGAGAAGCACCCTGGACCCTCCTGGTCCACTCAAGACGCCATTTTAGGTCCACCGTGTGGGCCTTGCATTTGCCAAGACTTGTTGCCCCAATCCTGGGTCCAGCGACGTCAGAAGCAGATACCTTCGTGGGACAGCTCGCACCTCCATCCTGGTCGCCGACAACGCCTCCTGGTCCGAGAGACTGCAGAGCCCAGCAGCGCCCACTCACCTGGTCGAGGTGACTTCGTCCGGTGCCATCCTGGTGCCCACCTAAATCACTGGCTAGTGATTCAGAACTTGGTCCCCTCTGCTTTCAGGTCTTCTTCTTCCCTGATCCAGGCTTGTATCACCACGAACTTCTTCACTGGCCGCCTGCCAGCAACTTCTTTCTTTAGGCTCCTGGTTCTTCAACGAGGGTTTCCGACGCAACTTGAACCCTATGCAGCCGCAGCCCCTGGGCTAGGTAAACCGAGTATTCCGGTGCTCCAGCATAGTCCAACACTCTAAGTGTTCGGATCCACTCTTGTTTTCGACCCACCTAGTCGGGTTCGCCCGAGAACAGTAACTTTGCAATTGCTAGCCTCCATAGACTTGTCCCGCCTTACGCGTGAGAGTTCCCACTCTGCACACGACGTCCCTAGGTCTCCTGCTAGTAATCTAAAGGTTCAGTAGTCCAGTCCTAGCGATTCTAAAGCCTATGAGAATAGTACTTACCTGCTAGTAATTTCGCATTCCACTTCTTGTGTATATGGTTTTTCGTGCCCCTCAGGCATTTGTGTAAATTGTGCGACTTTAAGTATTTTTATAAGAGTTTTGTTGTGTGCTTAGCTCCCTGTCTCATAAAGAGCCAGGGTAGTCTTGTTAGAAATAAATACACGTTTATTTTCATAACAACTTGTGTGGTGTCCTTTCACTTGGTGTTCAAGGGGTAATGTGATGATAAAACAGCTGGCTTAACACGCCCTCTAGAGTCTTAGCCTTAGACTGCTCGTATCCATGCTACTAGGATAGCTGGTCTATAAGGTTGACTTACAACCAATCATCAATAAGGGTTGTCTGGACTGATACATAGTGATCACTAGAATAGTGAGCACTGCATATCAGGCCAACTTCTCACACTGAGTACCAGGAGATGGGTGATGAGGAGGATTGGGAGGGGTCTGAGGACCCTCTGGCACGTGAATGCCAGTCTCTTGGGGGGGCCAGTGATATAGACACTTCGCCTGACACTGGCTTTGTCTCGCCTCCTACCGTGGCTACGGAGGAGGGGGCAACCTATAGTCTGGTGTTGATGAGGGCGGCCAAGGCCTTGGGCCTTGAGCTCCCCGTCGCGGCTGTGAGGACTAACCTCCTCACCGAGGTCCTTAAGCCGCAGTCATGCTCAGCCGAGCCTCTGCTGCCGTTTAACGAGACCTTAACCGACGTTATTTTGGGCACTTGGTCCAAGCCCGCTACGGGTTCGCCCGTAGATAGGAACGTGGCCAGACGCCACCGCCCGGTCCCGGGCGACCCATGTTTCCTGTCCACCCACCCCACCCCCGAGAGCCTGGTTATCCAGGCCTCCAATTCCCAGACCACGTTCCCGTCGGCTCGGCCGGACAGGGAATCCAAGAGGTATGAGCAGTATGGTAAAAAGATCTTTTCATCCCTTAGTCTGGGACTGCGGTCTTCCAACACCGCATGCCTCTTGGGCCGCTACACCCACTCTCTGTGGGATACGGTTGCGGAAGTGCTGCCAGAGTGTCCGTTGGAGGTACGGGCCAAACTCGGCCAAGCCCTTGTGGAGGGCTGGGATGCAGCCAAATATTCTATCCGGTGTGGGCTGGATACCACAGACTCGCTAGGTAGAGCGATGGCAATGACGGTGGCGGTCAGACGCCACGCCTGGCTGAGTTCCGCCAACTTTTCGGCAGATGTCCAGAACACACTCATGGACATGCCGTTCGATGGCCGTCGCCTCTTTGGCGACAAAGCAGACCATGCGCTCGAGCCACGGAAGGGGTGCACCCAAACGTGCCGCTAGCCACGCTCCGCAGGCAATACCCAACGCGGTGGCGGCCGTGGTAACCGCCGTCCGGGCGGTAGGGGTCAACGGCGAGGTCAGTCCACACCTTCCCCCGCAGCATCCGCCTCAAAACCCTCCTAGTCCGTGCTTTCAGGCCCATGTGACGCCAGTGGGGGGCAGGGTTCGCCATCACCACCTCCACTGGCGCACTGTCACTTCGGACAGGTGGGTGCTGCAAATCGTCCGAAGGGGCTACTCCTTCCCCTTCGAGGCGACTCCTCCAGCCATGCCACCGCAGAACCACCGTGTTTTGGGGGATCATTTGCGACTTCTGCAGGAGGAAGTTACGGCCCTCTTGGCCAAGGGGTCCATCGAGCGAGTTCCTGGGCCAGAAGTAGGGTGTGGTTGCTACTCCCACTACTTTCTGGTACCCAAGAAGGGCAAAGGGGGCCTACGCCCTATCTTGGATCTACGGAACGTCAACGGCTTCCTCCGGAAGGAGAAGTTCAAAATGCTGACACTGGCTCAGGTCTTAGCTGCCCTGGACCCAGGAGACTGGATGGTAGCGTTGGAACTGCAGGACGCTTATTTCCACATCCCCGTCCTGCCGGCCCACCGGCGCTACCTGCGGTTCACGGTTGGCTAAGAGCACTTTCAATTTACCGTGCTCCCCTTCGGCCTTACCAGCGCCCCACGGGTGTTCACAAAGGTGATGGCGGTGGTCGCAGCTCATCTGCGCAGCATAGGGGTTTCAGTCTTCCCCTACCTCGACGACTGGTTGTTGAAGGCGGGCTCGCCCCAGACAGTCGTCAGCCACCTCCAGACTACGGCAGATCTCCTGCACCAGCTGGGGTTCTCCATCAATGTGCCAAAGTCACACCTGTGCCTCTCTCAGAAGCTCCTCTTCATCGGAGCGGTTCTCGACTCGGCGCGGTTTCGGGTTTATCGACCCGAACAGTGGGTCCGGGATATTCAGGCTCTGATTCCCATCTTTCAGCCGTTATCCCGGGTCTCGGTCAGGTTGACGCTGCGGCTTCTGGGGCTGATGGCCTCCTGCATCCTACTGGTGCATCACGCCAGGTGACGGATTCGGGCTCTGCAGTGGGACCTGAAATTTCAGTGGGCCCAGCATCAGGGCAACCTGTCCGACCACGTCCTGATCTCGGAGGGCACTGCGAGACAGCTGCAGTGGTGGCTCACGGACCGCGATTGGGTCAGCGGCAGATCCCTCTCCCTTCCCCAACCGGAGCACATAGTTGTGACGGACGCGTCCCTCCAGGGCTCGGGAGGCCACATGGGAGAGGCGAAGATCAGAGGCCTCTGGTCTCCGGCGGAGGCCCGGCTCCACATCAACCTGTTGGAGTTACGGGCGATTCGTCTAGCACTGAAGGCATTCCTCCCCTCTGTCTGGGGGAGTGTAGTGCAGGTGTTCACGGACAACACCACCGCCATGTGGTACTGCAACAAACAGGTCGTGGACCCTTTGCCAGGAGGCTCTGCGCCTCTGGCAATGGCTGGAACGCCAGGGCGTGACCCTGGTGGCTCAACACCTGGCAGGTTCTCTGAACGCCAGGGCGGACGAGCTCAGCTGTCGGTGCATGATGGATCACGAATGGCTTCTGAACTCGGACGTGGCGCAAGGCCTCTTTCAGCAATGGGGAGAGCCTTGGTTAGATCTATTCGCCACCGAAGAGAACGCGCAATGTCATCAGTTCTGCACGTTGGAATTTCCAAGGCGGCACTCGCTCGGAGATGCTTTTCGTCGCGAGTGGATTTGCGGTCTATTGTACGCCTTTCCGCCTATACCACTTCTGCCCAGAGTGCTGAAGAAGATCAAGCGTGACCGGGCACAAGTCATCCTTGTGGCTCCAGACTTGGCACGAAGGTACTGGTATCCAGAGCTACTCAGTATGTCAGTCGATCCCCCGGTTCGTCTGCCTCTTCAGGAGGACCTTGTGTCGCAGCAGCAGGGGACGGTCCTACACCCGAACCTGTCCAGTCTCCACCTCCATGCCTGAAGATTGAGCGGCGACAGTTGAGGCCATTTGACTTGCCTCCTGAAGTCTGTAATGTCATTCTGACAGCCAGGCGTCCCTCCACAAAGTCGGTATACGCCTGCAGGTGGAACAGATTTGTGGCATGGTGCACAGCAAAGGCTGTGGATCCTCTTGCTGCCCCTCTCTCTGAGGTTCTTCTCTTCCTTCTTTCTGATGCCCAGCAGGGCTGTGCTCTGGGCACTATCAAGGGCTACCTTTCTGCCCTTTCAGCCTTTCTGAGGCTGCCTGATCAACCTTCTTTGTTCAAGTCCCCTATTGTAAATAATTTCTAAAGGGCATCACACACACGTTTCCTCCTGTTCCGTTTGTGATGCCTCAGTGGGACTTGAACCTGGTTCTTACGTTTCTGATGTGCGCTCCCTTTGAGCCACTTCACAACTGTCCTCTCTGCCTTCTTACGCTGAAAACTGCTTTCCTGGTTGCCATCACCTCTGCCAGGAGAGTTTGTGAGCTCCAGGCCCTTTCTTGTACTCCACCTTTCCTTTCTGTCCATCCGGACAAAGTGGTGTTGCGTACTAAGCCATCTTTCCTGCCCAAGGTTGTCACGGCCTTCCACATCGGGCAGTCTATCACCTTGCCAACCTTCTTCCCGCCACCGCATCCCTCTAAAGACGAAGAGCGGCTCCACCGTCTGGACCCAAAACGTGCGCTCTCATTCTACTTGGATCGCACACGCCAGTTCCGGGTGGATGACCAACTCTTTGTTGGTTATGTGGGCGCTAAGAAGGGGAAAGCGGTGCACAAGAGGATCATCTCCCGGTGGATCATCTTGTGTGTCCAGGCATGTTACTCCTTGGCTAAAAAGGAGCCCCCTGTTGGATTGCAGGCTCATTCCACCCGAGCCACGGCGACTACAACTGCCCTGGGCCGGGGAGTGCCCTTACAAGACATCTGTCAGGCAGCTACGTGGGCATCGCTGCACACGTTAGCAAGACACTACTGCCTGGACAGCCAAGTCCGGAGGGATGGCTTCTTTGGCCGTTCTGTCCTCCAGGACTTTCTGGTGTGATTATTGGTTCGCAGACCCACCACCGGAGTTGGTATTGCTGGGGTATCTATTCTAAGGTAAGGAATCTAATACTAACGTGTCTCTTTCAGATGCACAAGTTACTACTTGTGTAACGATATATCTGTAAGAGACATTAGTTAGTATTAGATTCCTTACCGACCCACCTATCCTCCCCGTTCTGCGAACCGATGGTTAGGGTTACCCCCTTTCAGGGCCCTAGTTTCAATGGCACCAGTGTTGGTTTTTAACATGGCTCGGCACTTCTGGCGCGGAAAAGCTGTGTCTAAGAACTGACGTCAGCACGCCGAGGCGGCGTCTAAGTACTCCGACGTCATCACGGCAACCACGACGCCGACGACGGACGCGGAGCCGCAGACGACGCCTACCGACACGCAAGGGTACTGCTACGCAAAAAATTTCCAGATCTAGTCTGACGCCTGGGGATATTCTAAGGTAAGGAATCTAATACTAACTAATGTCTCTTACAGATATATCGTTACACAAGTAGTAACTTGTGCATCTGGCAGAGACAATTCTAGCTGCTGATTCCTTCACGCCACGCCCTTCCTCTCTGTTCTGCGAGGACATTCAGCTTGATCTTCTGCACTCTTCTCCCTCCTGGTGGCTTGTCTTCTGCGAGTGCCCTCGTTCACTTCCTCCCTGGCAGGGTGCTTCGTTCTGTTTATTTGTTACACTCTTTCCTTTCTGGTAATTTGACGGTAGGTTCATATGTACTTCTGCTTCCTTACACCCTGGTGTGAGAAGTTGGCCTGGCATATGATGCCCACTATTCTAGTGGGCACCTTGCACCAGTCCAAACTACCCTTATTGATGGTAGGTGTAGACAACCTTTATAGAAAGCTATCCTATTGGTAGCTGTGGAGAGCAGCTTTCAGGCTAAGTCTTGAAGGAATGTAAAGCAGCTTGTTTTACCAGTCTATAATCTCTTGAATGATCAAATGAAAGAGCACCACACCAGGTAAATATATATAAAATATATGTATTTATTCTAAACACAACCCCTCTAGTCTCTTTATGAGGCTAGAGGCAAAAGTACAATACAAGAACTTAAATAGCACACAGTAAATTAGCATAGTATATATTTTGCCTTCCAATACCCAAAAGAAACCTTATTGCCAAACCTGCAAGCAGGTGGGTCATTGGAAAACTGACAGCAGTTGCCCAAAGAACCCCAATAAGGAGAACATACCCCCTAGTAACATTCCCAAGCCCCCTGTTACTACTAGTAGTAATCCCCCAGGTGGTGGGAGTGCCCCCAAGAATTTGGGTGGCTTTACTTTGGGAGTTCCTGGGGACTCTGGCCTAACCAGGTCCCCTAACTCAGATACTCTTGTCTGTGAGGATGGCATGGGGTTTGCCAACTTCACTGATTGTCCCAACACTTTGGGCAAATACAGACAGGAGCCCCTCATCAATGGTTTAAAAGTTGAGGCCTATAGAGACACAGGGGCTAGCATCACTATGGTGACTAGTCCCCTCAAGGCAACTTATACCTGGTGCCACATACCAGGTGACAAACATTGATGGAGTGCAGAAGAGTCATCCCATAGCAGTGGTAAATCTCAGCTGGGGAGGTGTCACTGGCCCCAAGAGAGTGGCAGTGTCATCAAACTTGCCTGTAGATTGCCTACTGGGGAATGATTTAGAGATCTCAGCCTGGGCTGAGGTAGAACAAGAAACCCATTCTAAAATGGTAAATCTTCCTGAACAGGTTAGGAGGGCTGTGCCAGTCTCAGCCCAATCTCAAATAGATTCCTTCCCTGAAAAGGTTAGCAGGGCTGTGATGGTAACAGCCCATACCCAAACTGAGTCCCTTCCTGAAAAGGTTGGTGGGGTTGTGATGGCCACAGCCCAAACTCAGACTGATGATAGTGTTGTGAAGCCTGAAACTATGGATCACTCCACTCAAACAGAGAGCATTGAGGAGGAAGAGAAATCTCCCTCCCACCAGACATTAGGAAAGGATCAGCCTCCTCAGGGAACTGATCTTACCCCTTGTGAAGAAACTGCCCCAGAGGTAGTCAGGCCTAGCCTGGCAGAGCCCCTGATGTTAGTGGACCCTTCCAAGGTGGGACCCAGTCTGGAGCAGGTAACCTGCCCCTCTCTACCCTGCCTCAGTCAGCCCAGGGCTGTAGAGGTCAGGGAGGCCAGTGGTGGACCCCAAAGGGCCCCCTGTCCAAATAAACTCGCCAATCAGCAGATTAAGGGCACTGAAGCTAGTAGTCCTAGCCAAGTGAAAATAAAACAAACTCCTGAGGGATCCCCCTTAAAATGAGTTAGGGACCTCCCCCAGATGGACACTGTTGGGCACAGCCAAACCTGGGACCTAAGGGCCCCAAACCTGACCTGTCCCCCCAGTAAGCCAAACAGAGGGACCCAGCCTCCAGCTTTAGGTAGCCAGAGGTTGACCCTGAGAGCATGCAGCAACTCAGTCCTGGAAAGAAAGGCATGTATAGTGGATAGTGATTGGAGGAAGCTGAGCCCAAAATTAGTGGAGCCTCACTTCAGTACTCCATAGCAGCACCAGCCTTTTTCTTTACCAAAACACCCCACAGGTAGAGATTCCCTATGGTGGAGACCCTCAGATACCCTTAGGGTGAGGGATTGCTTAGTGGACCATGAGATAGGGGGTAACCATGCCAGTGCATGCACCTCCTCATATGGCCACTCAGGCTATATAGGCTTACCTGGTCAAGGATAGCCTTATCTCCTTTCGTTTGGGGGGGGGGGGGTTGTTATGTAGGAAGGTGGATACCTGACTATGGTTGCCCCCAACTTTTTGCCTAGTGTTTTGCTGGTTTCTGACTTAGTTGGCCTGGGATCCTGCTATTCAGGACCCCAGGCTTCCTGCTCTCTCTGTTAAAATGGACTCCATGTACCCTAGGTGCATTTACCAATTGGTACTGGGCCACCTTATCAGTCCCTGTACAGAATGCCTTAGGTATCCAGGGCATAGGTGTACCCAGGGCCAACCAGGGGCTGAAGCATGTATTATGCCGCCACCCCTGGCTGGCCATCTAAACAGACACAACTGGCTGCACGACAGCTGGGGCAAGGTGGTGTAATCACCCTTTGCTGTAGATATAGTATACCTATATCTAACCCTAAAATGGACACATATATTCCTATCAGTCACTCCTATGGCAGGCCTTATCAATCCTGAAGGCAGAGTGCTTGGAATTATGTGAGATGGTGCTCTGGCATGAGCTGAGCCCGTTTGCAGCTTGCGGAACCAAGTCCTAATAGCTGTTCCATGATAACGCTATACCATATACTCTTAAGTGCATTATAATCCTCGCGGTTAAATGCTAACTTTGGCATAGCATTATCAAAACATGTCGAGTAAGGTGTCATACGAATTGGAATACTAACCCCTCGCCAATTCTGGTGACGGGGTTAGCATTCCACCCTTCTAGTGGGACACGACATGTATGTAACTGAAGACTCTCCCTTGTGGCTAAGGAGTAGCCACCCTGCACCAGCAGGCACCATCTAAGCGCTTGCCGTTTGCTGCACGTCCATCCTCCGGATCAAGACTGACCAGCTCAACGAGGCCCAGTTTTCCCGCCATCTCTGACCTCTACCTGCATCATCAGCCCAGCTGAGATTCGTGGGTGTGACGAGACCCGTGGGACCGGCCATCTTCAAGACCTGCACGACGCTTAACCAGCACGACCCTCGAGGGACCCTCGAGTAAGTGCACTGGGGTTTGAGAAGCCCCAACCCCAAGCAGCTCCTGCACCGAAGTCCAGCCCCCCAGCATCCACGAGGTCTGCGTGGGGCCCTTCTGCTTCCTTGCTGCTTGCCACGTTGTCCGGTTACTTGCCCGTTGGCTAGTGACCCTCTTGACGACGTACCACGACGTTTTTCACCGCTGGTCTAGGTCCCCTAGACTGGCCCTTGCCCCTTGTCCAACAAGAAGTGCCCTGGACCCTCCTTGTCCACTCCAGATGCCATTTTGACTCCACCGCGTGGGCTTGCCTTTGCCAAGGTTTGTTGCTCCAATCTTGGATCCAGCATCGCCGACAGCAGACACCCTCGTGGGACAGCTCGCACCTCTAGCCTGGACACCGACAACGCCTCCTGGTCCGTGTGACTGCAGAGTCCAGCGTCGCCCACTCACCTGGTCGAGGTGACTTCATCCGGTGCCCTCCTGGTGCCCACACAATCACTGGCTAGTGATTAAGAACTGAGTCCCCTCTGCTTTCAGGTCGTCTCCTTCACTGATCCAGCCTTGGATCACACCGAATTTCTTCACTGGTCGCCTGCCAGCAACATCTTTTTCAGGCTCCATAGACTACAACGAGGATTCCCGACGTCATTTGAACCCTCTGCAGCCGCAGCCCCTGGGCTAGGTAACTCGAGCATTTCGGTGCTCCAGCACAGGTTCACTCTCCTAGTGTCCAGATCCTTTTTCGTTTTTAGTCTACCTAGTCTGATTCGTCCGGAAACAGTAACTTTAAGAACTGCTAGCATCCACAGACTTTGTCCCGCATCCCGCGTAAGAGTTCCCACTCTGCACCCGGGTTCCCTAGGCCTCCTGCTCCTAACCTGAGGGTTCAGTAAGGCAGTCCTAGCGGTCCTGAAGCCTCTGGATCGTGTTACTTACCTGCTAGTATTTCGCATTCCACTTTTAGAGTATATGGTTTTTCGTGCCCCTCGGGCATTTGTGTAAATTGTGCAACATGTAGTATTTTCGTAAGAGTTTTGTATTGTGCTTAGCTCCCTGACTCATAAAGAGTTCAGGGTAGACTTGTTATTAATAAATATCCTTTATTTTTATAACCACTTGTGTGGTGTCCTTTCACTTGGTGTTCCAGGGGTATATGTGATGGTAAAACAGCTGGCTTAACACGCCCTCTAGAGTTTAGCCTAAAGACTGCTCTTGTCCACGCTACTAGGATAGCTGGTCTAATAAGGTTGACTTACAACCAATCATCAATAAGGGTTGTTTGGAATGATACAAAGTGATCACTAGAATAGTGAGCACTGTATATCAGGCCAACTTCTCACAAGCCTCACAAACCATATACTAAGAAAGTGGTAAAAGAACCACGTGAGGGATAGAAGTTAGGCCTAGGGCCTGTAGAACCGCTGGGGCAACCAGGAACCACCCAAGGTAGGGACGCAGGAGACCCACGGGGAACGCGTGCAGTGTCTAAATACAGCCGCGCATCACCATTGACTTCTATGGCGAAAGTTAAGGTTACAAAGTTTAAAGTTTAAGGACACTTAGGAGTGGACTACGGCGAAACCCTTTCAGTACTGGACACTTCGAGAGTCAAGACCCAAGGGAGCACCGAAGTACTCATGTTACCTCACCCAGGGAAGCCGGGTGCATAGGTGTCTTTTTGTGTCTGGTTTTGTCGTCAATTCCAAAGGAGAGCTGCAAAGAAATGCTGCGGGCGTCCAGGAGAAGAGTGTCCGGATGGATCCAAGGGTGGATGGGAGATCTAAAGAACATGAAAGCAGAAGGGACGGAGTCTGGGTCACTAGCCAGTGACCAGGATGGCGACAAGAAGATGCCAGCCGATGTCGGGTGCTTTAAGGTGAAGTAGGTGAAGCTTGACTCTTCAGCCACAAGGTCCAGGAGGTGTCAATGACAACCAGAGCTGGATTCGAGCTGTCCCACGTCGGATGTAGAGTGCTGCAGCGCGGTATCTGGATTGGACCCAACAAGTCTTGGCAACAGCAACCCACGCAAGATGACAAGATTGGCTTCGGTGCAGACCAGCAAGGTCTGAGGGACTCACCCTTTTGAGGCAAGTCAAGGAATGTCAGGAGCAACCAGGGAAGCCCTAGAAACAAAGTAGATTCCTTCGTGTGGACCCACTAGCCAACGGACTAGGGATCGCGAATGCGCCTCAAACTGAAATGCTGAAAGCGGGCCCACGGAACACTCGTGGATTGTAGGCCCACAATCTTCGATGCAAAAGGTGCTCAAGGCTTGGACTACAAGTAGCCCAATGCACAACTTCGGGAAAGCTCAGGAAGTCGATGCACTATCAAATGTGCAGGATGTCCAGGAGTTCCGGTCCCACATCTCTTGTGATAGCTACAGGTCTCCGCTTCGCTGGGGACTCATGTCAGCCTTGGAGATGTCTGGAAGTCTGTGTCCTATGTCACAGATTCTTCGGGATCCGGCGGGAACCTCGAAAATGCAGACCGGCAAGATGCTTCTTTGGTGCCTGTTTGAACAGGGGAGTCACTCCTTGACCCCAAGGGAGATATCTTCCAGTCGATATGGAATGTCGAAGGTCCAAGATTTATGTTTCAGAGTTTCTTCCAGGGTAATCTAAAGTCCTAGTTCTTATACTTATACCAAGTTTAGGGGTTGGACTAACTCTAGGGTCCCACCTATGGGAGGACCTGGGGAGGGGTTGGTTACACCCCTTCCTCTTTGTCCAGTTTCGCACCAGAGCTGGGGCTGACTGCCCCAGCAACCTGTTTGAACTGGGAAATGCATGAGACACCTTGTGTGCCCAAGGCATTGTCTGAAAAGCATTTACTGAATGCAACCCACCCTGCCCCAATACACTAAAGCCTGCGAAAGGAAACCTATTGTCCAGGCCTCCCCTGCCGGAGTTTCATCCCGCAGCAGGAGGTCAGACTCGTGTCTGTGGCAGCAGCATCCATTTTGTGATGCTGAGGCTCTTTTAAACTTCTACCGGGTTTACCAGTATGTACATGTCTTCTCCCTCTAGAAAGGTGGAATGCTACCCCCGCCGCCAGAACTAGCGGGGGTTGTATTCCAAAGTGTTTGACACCAAACACATCATGTTTTGATAAAGCCATCCCAAAGTTCGAGTATAAGGTATGGCTATATCATCGAACAGCTATAAGGAAGGGATTCCGAAAGCTGCAGAGGGGCTCAGCTCATACTAGGGCACCCTCTCACGCAAAACCAGGCACTCTGCCTTCAGGATTGTTAAGGCCTGCCATAGGAGTGACTTATAGGTTTATATGTGTATATATATATATATATATATATATATATATATATATATATATATATATATATATATATATATATATATATATATACTTGCTCCAGAATTGCACCAGGTCCTAGCACTCATGAGCGGGTGCCTTCAAGCAGGTGGTGCCCCCGCATCTATAACTGCTCCCAACTTTGTAGTCCACACCACAAACATAAAAAACGGCCGTTTCGGCGACGCCATGTTACCATCGACGAAGGCGAATGCCGAAATGCGTCTGGACACCGTGAGCTCGTAATAAATCAGCTCGCCACCGTGAGTGCTTGTGTTTTGTGGTGTGGACTACAAAGTTGGGAGCAGTTATATATATATATATATATATATATATATATATATATATATATATATATATATATATATCCACAAAACACCTCCGATTAAGGAGCCTCCAACCCTTCAGGGCGGCCTCTGACAGGCGGGCTCGGAGAGGCCCGTCTCACCATCTCGCAAATGAACCAAATCACAGAGGCCCTTCTCCGAGAAAAACAGCTTTATTCAGGGAAAGCGGCACAGGTAAGCTTCCATTCACCTATATGTTTCGGCGATTAGCCTTGCTCACGGACAGGAAGGTAACAACAAAGTGCATTGGTGCACGCCTTTAAATAAGTCTTGACATCACGTGACATGTCTTGGAATACAAGTCCCATAATGCACCCGGAACTTATACTTGATTTACACAGAATAATTCTTGTTTTCTGGGCACAATTAATGTTGCGCTCACTGCAAGAAGCTGGTGCATTACTCAGCAGTCGGAAGCCTATTTAAAGGCTCATCACACCATTTTTGGGTCACCCCTCTCCCTGGTGCCATAGAGGAGGTAGGTACTCAGGTCGGGTCTTTGCCGGCGGGTTCGCCTGTGGTGTAGTTCCTATATTCCCAATAGGCTCTGCGCATTGGAATAATATATTCTATAGATGTGACCTAGGACTGAGGTCAGTATGTCTCTATCGAATATACTAAACGTAATTGTGAGTGCCAGCTAGCTCAGAGGTCACTAGAAACTTTCTCGAAAAACAAGAAGGGATAAGTTTCTGACAACTGCATAAACATGACCACTTTGTTTCCCAAGAATAAAAACGTATCTTCAGAGTCGTGGAAACAATAGATAACTATTTTACTCAGTCATTCGTGCATGCTTTCTTTCTACAGAGTTGCACAGAAATTTAGAGATGGCCGTTTCAATAAAAGGGGTTTATGAACTGTCTTCTTTCTCATGCAAGAGAGGTGAACTGCTACAATCGTTAGACAGAATGCAAAGTATAATGCGTACAGGGTAAACAGAAGTATAAAATAATACTGTAATAGCATTGTCTAGTGCTATGACATATAAATACATACATAAATAACACAGGCTAAAATACTCAACTGGTGCTTCTAAAATACGCCTCTCCCAATGTACCTAACCTAGGTCTAGTACGAGGGAAGAAGTAAGTGTGGTCTTTAGCATAGGTTTAGTTTTTGCCACGAATTGCCAAAGGTTTCTCTAGGTTCTAATCAGCTCCATACCTTAGAATGAGAGAGGTTGGTATCTCTTTCACGGACTCGATTTCCAAACATCCTGCAAGGGGAGTCAGAAACATTGGAGCTGGATTTCTGGGCAGAGGAGGACAGCTTCTGATCAGTGAGTCAGCTGGAGAGTTGGCTTCCTTCGGCACTTGCTGTAGCGAGCTTCGTCGTGCAAGTAGGTAGTCGAACTGCACCGAACCACACTGTGCTTTGCTATAGCAAGTGAAGGTATATTTATACCTTGAAGGTGTTTAGGAATGCCAGCTTTCACGTAAAGTCGGGCATATGAACCTCATGGATGAACCCCATAGGAATAGTTGTTCATGCATAATAATGAGTTTCTTGGAGAAATCAATATTCAGGCTAGGGGAAGTCCCTTTTGCTTAAGAGTCTGGTTTTCCAAGAAATCGTTGTGACGATGAACGGATGGAAGTAGCCATGCCTGTATTTGGGCTGAATGGACTATGCCTAATAAAGACTGGATTTCTATGCCTATATAAGGGCAATGTGAATTGTACCTATATAAGGGCATGAATCGGGAAAATGCATACAGAATCTAAATCGCCACACAACACGCCCTCAGCACCAGCCCTCAGCACCAGCTGAGTGGCTAGACTCCGGTTCCGGAGTCGCTGCGACGTCGAGACACGGCCCGGAAGGGCATCCCGGTCAGACGTCAAGCCCTTCCGCCCGTCTCTGCATAGCCCTGCTGGGCTCCCTGCGGCTGCAGCAGCACGAAGCTCGACTCCTGCCCCACGACCTTCCTCCCCGCGGGTCTCGGTGGAGATCAGGTCGACGTCACACCGATGCCAGGTTTCGTCACCTCTGGTGATTGTCGACGTCGACACAAAGCCTCCTTGGCATCATTCGACATCTAGCCGGCACCGGTCCCTGTTTCTCGGTTAGAGGACGATGAGCTGGCACCGGTCCATGTTCCTCGGTTAGAGGACGATGAGGATCCGGAGTGCCCCATATTGTTTCGGCACACTTTGGTTCCGTTGCCCATTGGACAATGGTTCTTAAGTTGGCGCCTCTACTTTCTGATGGACCCGTGAGTCTTCAACCGTCCCCTACAGATGGTTTGTTTTTGCCACCTACAATGACTACAGAGGCTAGCGCAGCTTTTGAGGGGACTGTTCGCAGGGCTGCAGATATTTTACACTTGCAGCCCCGCTCAGTCCCCTTGCCTTCTGATCCCTTATTGGATCTGCTCCACCAGGAGCCTGTGGAGGTGGAACCTTTGCTGTCTTTTGGCGGCTTGTTGTTTAACACCCTTCTTGGCACTTGGACATGCCCCTCCTCTGGAGACCTTGTTGATCGGTGTGAGAAGTTGGCCTGATATATGATGCTCACTAGTTCTAGTGATCACCTTGTATCAGTCCAAACAACCCTTATGGTGATTGGTTATAAGTCAACCTTATAGACCAGCTATCCTAATGGTAGCATGGACAAAGCAGTCTTAGGCTAAACTCTTTTGGCATGTGAAGCCAGCTGTTTTACCACAATATAACCCCTTGAATACCAGATGAAAGGACACCACACAGGTTGTTATGAAAATAAAGAGTATATTTATTAATAACAAACACCTCTAAACTCTTTATGAGGTCAGAGGGCTAAGCACATGACAATCTCTTAGGAAAAATACGATAAGTTGCACAAAATTACAATGGTGCCCTAGGGGCACGACAAACCCTATACTAAGTAAGTGGAATGTGAAAGTCGATAAAAGGAATGGAGCTGTCCGAGGCTGGAGGTTCGCTAGGACTACGCTATCTTCACCTTAGGTAAGTAATAGAAGGCCCACGGGACGCGTGTGCAGAGTGTGAACTCACACGTGAGATGCGTAACAACGTCTATGGACCGTACAGTTCAAGTTAAAGGTGAGTACGGACAATCCTGACTAGGTAGGACTAAAACGACTGTGGAACTGGACACTAGGACAGTTAAACTACCCTTGAGCACCGAAATGCTCTCGTTACCTCACCCACGGGCTGCGGGTGCATAGGTGTCAAAGTGTGTCAGGTTCTCGCGTTGAAGTCTATGTAGCCTGGAGAAAAAGATGCTGCAGGCGACCAGGAGGAAGATGTCCGGTGAAATCCAAGGGTGGATCGGTGAAGAAGAGGACCTGAAAGCAGAGGGGACAGTGTTCAAAGTCACTAGCCAGTGACTGAAGTGGAACCAGGAAGGAACCAGATGTCGTCGTCGCGATCAGGTGAAGAGTGGACGCTTGTCTCTGCAGCCACGTGGACCAGGAGGTGTCTTCGACGACCAGGATGGAGGCACTCGCTGTCCCACACAGGCTCTCGCTGTCGGCGGTGTTGGATCCGGAATCGGCGTCAACAGGCCTTGGCAACGGCAACCCACGCGGTGAGTGGAAACGGCGTCTGGAGTGGACCAGGAGGGTCCAGGGTGCTCCTCTTTTGGAAGGGAGCCAGGGCCAGTCTGGAGCAACCAGACCAGCAGTGAAGATTTCAAAGTTCGTCGTCTAGGAGGCCACTAGCCAGCCGGCAAGTGACCAGACAACTCGTCGGGCAGCAAACGAGCAGAAGTGACCCACGCAGATCTCGTGGAGGCTGGAGGGCTGATCTTCGGTGCAGGAGCTGCTCGGGGCTGGGGCTTCTCAGTCCCCAAAGCACTTGGTCGAGTTTACCTCGGGAGTCGTGCTGGAAGCGAAGTGCAGTTTCCTTTAAGATGGCCGGTCCCACGTGTCTCGTCGCACCCACGGATCTCAGCTGTGCTACAAATGTAGGTTGAGGTCGGAGAGGTCTGGGAATCCGGGTCTCGTTGGGCTCTGAAGTCTGGATCCTCGAGGGAAGACGACAAAGTGAAGCCGCTGGACGCTTGATGGTGCCTGCTTGTGCAGGGTGGACACTCCTTGCCCACAAGGGAAATTCTTCAGTCTTCTGGGGAGCAGAACGTCGAAGTCCAGAGTTTCTTCTTGTGAAAGTTGTTCAGGATAATCTAATTTGGAATGGGACCAGCTCCTACCTTTACTCTCCTAAAGGGGGCTGCACTACTGACTAGGTCCCTCCCCTGGGTGGGACCAGGAAGGGGGTGGCTACACCCCCTATCCTTTGTCCGGTTTTGCGCCAGAGCTGGGGCAGGGATGTCCCAGCAGCTAGTTTGAACCGGTGTATGCAAAGGACACCTTGTGTGCCCCGGGCATGTCTCATTCTTTTCAGGCCTGTTCTCCCCAATACACAAAATCCTGTCTGGGGTGGTGCTAGCACCTCCCAAGGCAGGAAACCCTTTGTCCAAGCCTCCCTCGCTGGAAGGACTCCCAGCAGCAGGAGGTCAGACTTGTGTCTGTGGTGGCAGCATCCATTTTGTGATGCCAAGGCTCGAGTTAACTTTAACCGGGGTTCTCAGTTACATACATGTCATGTCCCTCTAGAAGGGTGGAATGCTACCCCCGTCGCCAGAATTGGCGAGGGGGTAGTATTCCAATTCGTATGACACCTTACTCAACATGTTTTGATAATGTTATACCAGAGTTAGCATTTAACCGCGAGGATTATAATGCACTTAAGAGTATATGGTATAGCGTTATCATGGAACAGCTATTAGGACTTGGTTCCGCAAGCTGAAAATGGGCTCAGCTCATTCCAGAGCACCATCTCACATAATTCCAAGCACTCTGCCTTCAGGATTGATAAGGCCTTCCATAGGAGTGACTGATAGGAATATATGTGTCCATTTTAGGTTTAGATATAGGTTACTATATCTAAAGCAAAGGGTGATTACACCACCTTGCCCCAGCTGTCGTGCAGCCAGTTGTGTCTGTTTAGTTGGCCAGCCAGGGGTGGCATAATACATGCTTCAGCCCCTGGTAGGCCCTGGGTACACCTACGCCCTGAATACCTTGGGTATACTGTATAGGGACTGATAAGGTGGCCCAGTACCAATTGGTAAATGCACCTAAGGTACATGGTTGTCAATTTAGAGAGAGAACAGCTAGGCTGTGGGTCTGATTAGCAGGCCCACAGCCAGGGAAAGTCATAAACCAGTGAAGCAAAAAGCAAAAATCTGGGGTAACCATAGGATTGCAGACCCCACTCTCCTACATAACCCCCCCCAAACTTAGGGACATTAAACTAACCTTGACCAGGTGAGTCTTCCTGTTCTAAGTGGAAATTCCTGGAGAGACCATCTGCATTGCCATGGTCAGTCCCTGGTCTGTGCTCCACTGTAAAGTCCATCCCCTGTAGGGAAATGGACCACCTAAGAAGTTTGGGGTTTTCACCCTTCATCTGATTTAGCCATAAGAGGGGCTTATGGTCGGTCTGAATCTTGAAGTGAGTTCCAAACAAGTAGTGCCTCAACTTCTTCAGGGCCCAAACCACAGCAAAGGCCTCCCTCTCTATAGCTGACCAACGTTTCTCTCTAGGGGTCAGCCTTCTGCTTATAAAAGCAATGGGCTGGTCATGACCATCAATATTCAGTTGAGATAGAACAGCTCCCACACCCAACTCAGATGCATCTGTTTGGACAATGAAGGTTTTGGAGTAGTCAGGACTCTTGAGAATAGGTGCAGTACACATGGCCTGCTTTAGGTCATCAAATGCCTTTTGACAGCTAACTGTCCACTGAACTTTCTTTGGCATTTTCTTGCTTGTCAGGACATTAAGTGGTGTCACAATGGACCCATAATTTTTGACAAACTTCCTATAGTAACCAGACAGGCCCAAGAAAGCTCTGACCTGTGTCTGGGTGGTTGGAGGAGCCCAGTCCTCGATGGCCTGTATCTTGCTCTCCAATGGTTGAACCTGGCCTCCACCCACAAGGTGGCCCAGGTACACAACCTGACTCTGCCCTATCTGGCACTTAGGAGCCTTGATAGTGAGGCCTGCCTTTTGCAGGGCCTCCAAAACTTTCCTCAGGTGGATCAGGTGATCCTCCCAGGTGGAGCTAAAGACAGCAATATCATCTAGATATGCTGCACAAAAGTCATCCAACCCAGTGAGAACTTGGTTCACCAACCTTTGAAAAAAGGCAGGTGCATTTTTTCAAACCAAAGGGCATCACCACAAATTGGTAATGACCTCCTGGGGTAGAAAATGCTGTCTTGGCCTTGGCATCCTCAGCTAACCTGATCTGCCAATAACCAGCTGTTAGGTCAAATGTACTTAAGAAAGTTGCAGAAGCCAACTTGTCTATCAGTTCATCTGCCCTAGGTATTGGGTGGGCATCTGTCTTAGTGACAGCATTGAGACCCCTGTAGTCTACACAAAACCTCATCTCTCTCTTACCATCCTGGGTGTGAGGCTTTGGTACTAGAACTACAGGACTAGCCCAAGGGCTCTCTGAGGGTTCAATGACTCCCAACTCCAACATCTTTTGTACTTCTGTCTTTATGCAGTCCCTGACGTGGTCAGGTTGCCTGTAGATTGTACTCTTTATAGGCAGACTGTCTCCAGTGTCTACCTCATGGGTGCACCAGTTTGTCTGACTGGGGGTCAGAGAAAACATTTGTCTGAAGGATTGAAGGACCTGCTTACAATCCTCTTGTTGATGTTCAGAGAGGCTGTCAGAAAAGACTACACCATCTACTGACCCATCATCACGGTTCTGAGTGAGCAGGTCTGGGAGAGGGTCACTCTCTTCCTCCTGCCCCTCATCTGTGGCCATGAGAAAGCCCATGTCCTCCCTGTCAACAAATGCTTTGAGCCTATTCACATGAAGTACTCTGTGAGGGCTCTTGGGAGTTCCCATGTCCACCAAGTAGGTGACTTCTCCTTTTTGGTCAATGATGGTATGGGGTCCAGACCATTTGTCTTGGAGAGCTGCTGGGGCCACTGGCTCCAACACCCACACCTTCTGTCCTGCATGATAAACAGTTAGGACAGCCTTTTGGTCATGCCAAGCTTTTTGAAGTTCTTGGCTGGCCTCAAGGTTTTTGGATGCCTTCTCCATGTACTCTGCCATCCTGGAGCGGAGACCAAGTACATAGTCCACTATGTCATGTTTAGGCTTTTTGAGAGGTAACTCCCATCCTTCCTTCACAAGACATAGGGGTCCTCTTACAGGATGTCCAAACAAAAGCTCAAAAGGGCTGTAACCAACCCCCTTCTGTTGGACCTCTCTGTAAGCAAACAGAAGGCAGGGTAAAAGGATGTCCCATCTTCGCCTAAGATTTTCAGGTAACCCTTTTATCATCCCTTTGAGGGTCTTGTTAAATCTTTCAACAAGCCCATTGCACTGTGGGTGATAGGGTGTGGTAAATTTGTAATTTACACCACACTCCTTCCACATAGCAGTTAAGTATCCTGACATGAAGTTTGCACCTCTTTCAGAGTCAACCTCCTTAGGAAACCCCACTCTGGAGAAAACTCCAAGCAGGGCCCTGGCCACAACAGGAGCTGTAGTGGTCCTAAGGGAAATAGCTTCTGGATACCTGGTGGCATGATCCACTACCACCAGTATAATTCTGTGCCCAGATGCTGTTGGGGGGTCCATTGGTCCAGCAATGTCAATCCCCACTCTATCAAAGGGAACCCCCACCACAGGTAGTGGTATAAGGGGGGCCTTTGTTGTGCCACCTGATTGTCCACTGGCTTGGCAGGTGACACATGAGCGACAAAACTCTTTAGTGTCCTCAGACATATGAGGCCAGTGAAAGTGTGGGGCAAGTCTGTCCCAAGTCTTGTTCTGGCCTAAGTGACCTGCAAGGGGAAT
Organism: Lissotriton helveticus; assembly: GCF_964261635.1. Taxonomy (NCBI): domain Eukaryota; kingdom Metazoa; phylum Chordata; class Amphibia; order Caudata; family Salamandridae; genus Lissotriton; species Lissotriton helveticus. The sequence continues at coordinate 184,744,820 of NC_136060.1, forward strand.
CTCATGGGCTAAGGTGAGAAGGAAACCTCTAAGAGACAAGGGGATGACCAGCCTCCTGGTAGCACCAGGTTTGGGGTCTCTTGCCTCAGAGTATAGGAGTCCATCATCCCAATATACCTTATGGGCACCTGTAGCATTCCCTGCAGCCTCAGCAGCAGCCTGCTGCCTGAGGGGTTCAAGGGAGGAACAGTCTAATTGGGCCTGCCTCAAGTCTGCCCTGGAAGGTCCCCCTGTCCCAAGAAACTCAACCTGTTCAGGTTCAAGCTCTTCTAGGACAGTTCCTTCTGGGGTCTTGGGTCAGCCTCCTTAGAGGACTGATCCTCAACCTGAGGCAGGGGGGAAGGCTCAGCCTTACCCCTACTGCTCTTCCTCTTGGGTAGTGTCTGGTCCATTCTTCCAGGATCCAGCACTAGTTCAGATGGGCATTTCTTGGCCTGTGACCTAGTCACAGCAAGGACATGTGAGGAGAGACCTAGCATTTCTACATGAGTCCTGTACTCCACATCTGACCACAGTGAGGATTCCAAATCATTGCCCAAAAGACAATCTACTGGGAGGTCTGAACTAACTACAACCCTTTTGAGGCCAGTTACCCCTCCCCAGGAGAAATTAACAACTGCCATACTGTGATTGGTAGTGACATTGCTAGCATTGGTCACTAGGTAGTCTGAACCTAGCATGATCTGGTCAGGGTCCACAAATGTTGGTGTCACCATAGTGACACTGGCACATGTGTCCCTGTAGGCCTGAGCCATCTTTCCATTTATTAAAGGTGTTTGTGTGTATTTGCCTAGAGTACTAGGACTTACAGTAGTGGTCATATCCATGTCCCCAGTACAAACAAGAACTGCCTGAGTAGGAATTCTAACTAAGTCAGAACCCACCTCGGTTCCCAGGGTTAACCCAACTATAGCCTTGGGAGGTACACTACCACTACTAACTGTACTAGGGGATGCAGGTGTCTTAGGGACAGTAGTGGTAGGAGTTTGGCCTTTCTTGGTGCACTCACTAAACCAGTGAGTCTTACTTTTACAGTATTGGCACCATGGCTTCTTAGGACCATCATTCTTCTTCTTTTGGGAAGTTTGGGACCCACCCTCCTTAGGTTGTTGGGGCCCTGTTGAAGACTTCTGGTCATTTTGCTTATTCTCATTACCCTTCTGGCCTGCTTTCTTCTGGCCACCACCCTGGTTCTGGTTCTGCTGCTTGACCCTTGTCCTGACCCATCTGTCTGCCTTCTTTCCCAATTCTTGGGGAGAGGTCAGATCTGAGTCAATCAAGTGCTGATGCAACAACTGGTTCTGACAATTATTTAAGATTTGCTCTCTCATAATTAGATTATACAATCCTGTGTAATCAGTAACTTTACTTCCCAGTAACCAGCCCTCCAAAGCCTTAGTGGCACAATCAACAAAGTCAGTCCAATCTTGAGCCTGAGTTTTCTGGGTATCCCTGAACATTAACCTGTACTGTTCAGTGGTTAAGCCAAACCCCTCAATCAGAGCATTTTTCAAGACTTGGTAATCATTAGCATCCTCATCTCTACAAGTGAGGAGCTTGTCTCTACCTTTACCTTCAAAGGAGAGCCACAATATAGCTGCCCACTGATTCTGGGGTACCTGCTGTACTTTGCAGGCTCTCTCCAAAGCAGCTATCCACTTGTGGATATCATCTCCTGTCTTATAGGAGGGCACTATTTTGCTCAGGTTTCTGTTATCAAAACTCCTGTCTTTATCCTTAGGGATATTGCTGCCACCAGTGGGAACTATCCCACTCAACTGTTGCTCTCTAGCAAAGGCAAGCTTTTCTTTGGCAAGGGCAAGTTCTTCCCTTTGGATCCTCAGATTAGCCTGTCTCATCTTTGCTTCATGCTCTCTCCTCTGAGGGGAAGTCATTCTCCTCTGAGCAGATGCATGAGAATGCACAGATCTATTGGAGCCTCTAGAATGAGATCTATCTCTCCTAGCTCCATAGTTAGGCCTGCTCAGGGTCAGTACTCGGGGTCCCCCAGATCCTTCCCCATGTAGGTCTAAGTTGGCCCTGGTGAGTCTGCTGACTACTACAGGACCCTTGTCTGCCTCATCCCCAGAGGACTCTTCCTCTACTTCCTCTTCCTCAGCTACATTATCTGTTTCAGGGAGGTTGGCGTCTGGATCACCAGCTGTACCTTCTAAGGGGGGCGTGCTCCTATCTGGATTAGAGGGGTCTGTGTTAGCAGCCCTTCTGGCATCATATGTCTCTAAGAGACCTAACAGAAAAGGAGTGGTAAGGTTAGAACCCTGTTTCAATTTCCTGGAGGTACACAATTGTCTCATCTCCTGGAAACTGAGAGCTGCATATCTGGAAAGGACCCGTGGAGGGTCACTGACCACTAGGGGAGTCTCTGAAGTCTCTCCATGGGTAGACATGCTTTCTAGTGTGGTGCAAGTGATGCACTTACCTACACTATGGGTTTTCCTACTGATCCCTTGCTAAGAGTTGTAGTCAGGGTGTGCTAGGCCCTTTCTACTACAACAGCTGGTTCAGTAGAACTCAGAGTATTTCTAAGCTTGTTATATGTACCTATAGTACCTTATGTGATCTTTCAAATGATATTTCAAGATTATACGTGGTAAAAACAACAGCAAGCTCAAATCCCACCGCTGACACCAATGTGAGAAGTTGGCCTGATATATGATGCTCACTAGTTCTAGTGATCACCTTGTATCAGTCCAAACAACCCTTATGGTGATTGGTTGTAAATGTAAATGTAAATGTAGTATACTTGTAAAGCGCACAGCTGCCCCAGCAACGGGGCGTCCCGGCGCTGTATAACTCTGGGGAACCCGTCCTGGCTTTCCCTGTGGGATGGTCCCTGCTGGGAATCCCCAAGGTGGAGCCAGGCATCCCCGGAATTGGTGGGGCCGTTGTGGAGATTAGGCAAGCTAATGCCCAGAGTTGCAGAGTGTGATCCCTGATTAGAGTAAGCACCGAAGCGAGAATTATCGAGTCCGCTGACCAAGGTCCACGACCCTGCCGCGTCGGGAATCGAACCCTGGTCCCGGGCCGACTTCTGCTCTCTGGTCTGCCGCCTCTAACCAGTGAGCCACACTACTCGTTGACTTGTAAGTCAACCTTATAGACCAGCTATCCTAATGGTAGCATGGACAAAGCAGTCTTAGGCTAAACTCTTTTGGCATGTGAAGCCAGCTGTTTTACCACAATATAACCCCTTAAATACCAGATGAAAGGACACCACACAGGTTGTTATGAAAATAAACAGTATATTTATTAATAACAACACCTCTGAACTCTTTGAGGTCAGAGGGCTAAGCACATGACAATCACTTAGGAAAAATACGATAAGTTGCACGAAATCACAATGGTGCCCTAGGGGCACGACAAGCCATATACTAAGTAAGTGGAATGTGGAAGTCGATAGAAGGAATGGAGCTCTTTAGAGGCTGTAGGATCGTTGGGACCACGCTACACTAACACTAGTTAAGTAATAGGAGGCCCACGGAATGCGTGTGCAGAGTGTGAACTCACACGCGAGATGCGTAACAACGTCTATGGACAGTACAGTTCAAGTTCAAGGTAAGTACGGACAATCCTGACTAGGTAGGACAAAAACGACTGTGGAACTGGACACTAGGACAGTTCAACTACCCTTGAGCACCAAAATGCTCTTGTTCCCTCACCTACGGGCCGCGGGTGCATAGGTGTCAAAGTGCGTCGGGTTCTCGCGTTGAAGTCAATGGAGCCTGAAAGAAAAGATGCTGCAGGCGACCAGGAGGAAGATGTCCGGTGCAATCCAAGGGTGGATTGGTGAAGGAGACCTGAAAGCAGAGGGGACAATGTTCACAGTCACTAGCCAGTGACTGGAGTGGAACCAGGAAGGAACCAGATGTCGTTGTCGCGATCAGGTGAAGAGTGGACGCTTGACTCTGCAGCCACGTGGACCAGGAGGTGTCTTCGACAACCAGGATGGAGGCACGAGCTGTCCCACGCAGGCTCTCGCTGTCGGCGGTGTTGGATCCAGAATCGGCGTCAACAGGCCTTGGCAAAGGCAACCCACACGGTGAGTGAAGAAAGCGTCTGGTGCGGACTAGGAGAGTCCGGGGTGCCCCTCTTTTGGAAGGAAGCAAGGGCCAGTCTGGAGCAACCACACCAGCAGCAAAGATTTCAAAGTTCGTCGTCTAGGAGGCCACTAGCCAGCCGGCAAGTGACCAGACAACGCGTCGAGCAGCAAACAAGCAGAAGGGCCCCACGCAGATCTCGTGGATGCTGGAGGGCTGATCTTCGGTGCAGGGGCTGCTCGGGGCTGGGGCTTCTCAGTCCCCAAAGCACTTGGTCGAGTTTACCTCGGGAGTCGTGCTGGAAGCGAAGTGCAGTTTCTTCCAAGATGGCCGGTCCCACGTGTCTCGTCGCACCCACGGGTCTCAGCTTTGCTGCAGATGTGAGTTGAGGTCGCAGAGGTCTGGGAATCCAGGTCTCGTCGGGCTCTGAATTCTGGATCCTCGAGGGAAGATGACAAAGGGAAGCCGCTGGGCGCTTGATGGTGCCTGCTTGTGCAGGGTGGACACTCCTTGCCCACAAGGGAGATTCTTCAGTCTTCTGTGGAGCAGAACGTCGAAGTCCAGAGTTTCTTCTTGTAAAGTAGTTCAGGATAATCTAATTTGGAATGGGACCAGCTCCTACCTTTATCCTGCTAAAGGGGGCTGCACTACTGACTAGGTCCCTCCCCTGGGTGGGACCAGGAAGGGGGGTGGCTACACCCCCTATCCTTTGTTCGGTTTCCTGCCAGAGCTGGGGCAGGGATGCCCTAGCAACTGGTTTGAACCGGTGTATGCACAGGACACCTTGTATGCCCCGGGCATGTCTCATTCCTTTCAGGCCTATCCTACCCAATACACAAAATCCTGTCTGGGGTGGTGCTAGCACCTCCCAAGGCAGGAAACCCTTTGTCCAAGCCGCCCTCGCTGGAAGGACTCCCAGCAGCAGGAGGTCAGACTTGTGTCTGTGGTGGCAGCATCCATTTTGCGATGCCATGGCTCGAGTTAACTTTAACCGGGGTTCTCAGTTACATACATGTTGTGTCCCTCTAGAAGGGTGGAATGCTACCCCCGTCGCCAGAATTGGCGAGGGGGTAGTATTCCAAATCGTATGGCACCTTACTCGACATGTTTTGATAACGTTATACCAGAGCGCCGGAATGACGTCGTCGGAGTGCTTAGACGCCGCCCATGCGCGTTGACGTCAGTTCTTCTTTTTTCCGCGCCAGCTAGCGCAGATCCGGAGAAGCTCTACCCCATAGTAATTTTTTGACTAAACTTTTTTGATCTTTTGATCATTTCTCTACTCGACTCTTTGACTCCGACCGTGCCGGTAAGGATGCCCGGGTTTAAACCCTGTTCCAAGTGCGACCGACTGATGTCGGTTACCGACCCCCATCGCCGGTGCCTCAAGTGTTTAGGCCTCGAACACGACGACCGCACCTGCTCCGACTGCCGGGTCCTGACGTCTAAAGCTAGGCGGGAGCGGTCCCGCAAGCGACTTGATCTCCGGCAGTCGGCCCCGCGCCGCTCCAGGTCCTGGTCCCACAGGAGGTCGAGGGACCGGTCGTGGGGTCGGAGTCCTCACAGCTCCGGGAGTGGACATCGGTCGTTAGGATCCAAGTCCTCAGGTAAGAGGCAAGAGAGGTCGGAGAGACGTCATCGTTCCTCCAACACTCCCCGACGCGGCCAGGGGTTCGGGTGACACCACCCACGCGGCTCCGGCGGAGTCGCGGACGTCGCCGCCTGCCCCACACCTTCGGGTCCCTGGGCATGATGCGACGCCAGAGGAGGTCGAGTGGTACCTCATGGCCATGAAGTCCCTCCCTCCTCATCCGGGTTCCGTGGCACCTCCGGGCCCAACGACCTCGGCTGGAGGACCTAGCGGGTTGGGTGCTTCGGCTCCGACGCCGTCGGGTGCTTCGGCCCCGGCGCCTCCGGCGACTTCGGTCCCGGCGCCACAGGCCCTCACTGGATCCGCTTCCGGATCCGGGTCGTCGCCGGTGGACCTCACCGGGGCCGGCCATGCGGGTGTCACCCCCGGCGCCCACTGTGGACGCCGTCCCCAATCCTCCCTTCGGTCCGGCTCTGGCGCCGGAGCGGCGCCGCTGGGCGCCGCTCCCGACGGCCTTTGGAGATTTCTATTTCCACGAACCGGCCCCGTCTGTTGACCCTGATCTGCAGGAGATGGGTGACGAGGGTGATTGGGAGGGGTCCTTCTGGTGCATCACGCCCGGTGGCGGATGTGGGCTCTGCAGTGGGATTTGAAGTTTCAATGGGCCCAGCATCAGGGCAACTTGTCCGATCATGTCTTGATCTCGGAGGGCAATGCAAGACAGTTGCAGTGGTGGCTCATGAACCGCGATTGGGTCAGTGGTAGATCCCTCTCCCTACCCCACCCGGAGCACGTGGTTGTGAGGGACGCGTCCCTCCAGGGCTGGGGAGGCCACATGGGAGAGGCGGAGATCAGAGGCCTCTGGTCCCCGGCAGAGTCCCGGCTCCATATCAACCTTTTGGAGCTCCGATCCGACTAGCACTGAAGGCATTCCTCCCCTCTGTCCGGGGGAGTGTAGTGCAGGTGTTCACGGACAACACCACCGCCATGTGGTACTGCAACAAACAAGGCGGGGTGGGGTCGTGGACCCTATGCCAGGAGGCTCTGCGCCTCTGGCAGTGGCTGGAACATCAGGGCGTGACCCTGGTGGGTCAGCACCTGGCAGGTTCTCTGAATGCCAGGGCGGACGAGCTCAGCCGTCGGTGCATGATGGATCACGAATGGCGTCTGAACTCGGACGTGGCGCAAGGTCTCTTTCAGCAGTGGGGAGAGCCTTGGTTAGATCTATTTGCCACAGAAGAGAACGCGCTATGTCATCAGTTCTGCGCGTTGGAATTACCAAGACGGCACTCGCTCAGAGACGCTTTTCGTCGCGAGTGGAGTTGCGGTCTATTGTTCGCCTTTCCGCCTATACCACTGCTGCCCAGAGTGCCAAAGAAGATCAGGCGCGACCGGTCCCAGGTTATCCTTGTGGCTCTGGACTGGGCACGAAGATACTGGTATCCCGAGCTACTCAGCATGTCAGTCGATCCCCCGATTCGTCTGCCTCTTCGGCAGGACCTTCTGTCGCAGCAGCAGGGGACGGTCCTCCACCCGAATCTGTCCAGTCTCCACCTACAAGCTTGGAGATTGAGCGGCGGCAGTTGTGGCCATTTGACTTGCCTCCTGAAGTCTGTAATGTCATTCTGGCAGCCAGGCGTCCCTCCACAAAGTCGGTATACGCCTGCAGGTGGAACAGATTTGTGGCATGGTGCACAGCAAAGGCTGTGGATCCACTCTCTACACCCCTTTCTGAGGTTCTCCTCTTCCTTCTTTCTCTTGCCCAGCAGGGCTCTGATCTGGGCACTATCAAGGGGTACCTTTCTGCCCTTTCCGCCTTATTAAGGCTACCTGATCAGCCTTCCTTGTTCAAGTCCCCAATTGTAAATAGGTTTTTGAAGGGCATCACACACATGTTCTCTCCTGTTCCTTTCGTGATGCCCCAGTGGGACTTGAACCTTGTTCTTACTTACCTAATGTGTGCTCCCTTTGAGCCGCTCCATAACTGTCCTCTCCGTCTTCTTACTCCGAAGACTGCTTTCCTGGTTGCCATCGCCTCTGCCAGGAGAGTGAGTGAGCTCCAGGCTCTTTCTTCCACACCTCCTTTCCTCTCTGTTCATCCGGACAACATTGTGTTGCGGACAAGACCTTCTTTCCTGCCCAAGGTTGTCTCGGCCTTCCACATCAGGCAGTCCATTACATTACCCACCTTCTTTCTGCCTCCGCATCCCTCGAAAGAGGAAGAGAGGCTCCACCGTCTGGACCCAAAACGTGCGCTCTCTTACTATCTGGATCGCACACGCCAGTTCCGGGTGGATGACCAACTCTTTGTTGGTTACGTGGGCGCTAAGAAGGGAAAGGCGGTGCACAAGCAGACCATCTCTCGGTATATCATCTTGTGTATCCAGGCGTGTTACTCCTTGGCTAAGAAGGAGCCCACTGTTGGATTGCGGGCTCATTCCACTCGGGCCACGGCGACTACCACTGCCCTGGGCCGAGGAGTGCCCTTGCAGGACATTTGCCAGGCAGCTACGTGGGCCTCGCTGCGCACGTTTGTAAGACACTATTGCCTGGACAGTCAAGTCCAGAGGGATGGCTTCTTTGGCCGTTCCGTCCTCCAGGACTTTCTGGTGTGATTATTGGTTCGCATACCCACCACCGGGGTTGGTATTGCTGGGGTATCTATTCTAAGGTAAGGAGTCTATCACTAACGTGTCTCTTTCAGATGCACAAGTTACTACTTGTGTAACGATATATCTGTAAGAGACATTAGTTAGTGATAGATTCCTTACCGACCCACCCATCCTCCCCGTTCTGCGAACCGATATCTAGGGTTAAGGTCATCCCCTTTTAGGGCCCTAGTTTCATGGCACCAGTGTTGGTTCTATCATGGCTCTGCATATCTGGTGCGGAAAAGCTGTGTATCAGAACTGACACCAGCGCGCATGGGCGGCGTCTAAGTACTCCGACGTCATTCCGGCGCTGACGACGGACGTGGAGCCGCGGACGACGCCTGCCGGCGCGCAGGGGTATTGCTATGCAAAAATTTTCCGGATCCAGTCTGACGCCTGGGGATATTCTAAGGTAAGGAATCTATCACTAACTAATGTCTCTTACAGATATATATCGTTACACAAGTAGTAACTTGTGCATCTGCTTGTCCCGTCATCCCATTGCACAGGGACTGGTCGCCCAAGCTGCTTTCGCCACGCAGCCTCGCACAATGCTTCTGTTGCTACCTCCCACTAGGGAATCTCAGTGGTTGGAGACGTGTGGCCACAATATCTTGGTGTCCCCTAGCTCGGGCATCCGTGCTTTGAACACATCTTGCGTGATGAGTTGAGAGTCTTCTTCCCTCTCTTCCAGTCTCCTTCATGATGGATGGGAATTGGCACAATTTACCATTCGCTCGGCCATGGACACCACTGATTTGGTGAGTCAGGCGATGTCCAGGTCCGTTGCTCTACGTCGCAATGGCGGTTTCCCTGACCACGTTCGGGAGAGTCTTCGGGATTTGCCTTTAGATGGCATGTCCCTTTTTGACAGTCCATGCTGAATCGACAGTCAACCGCCTCCTGTCTGGGCTTCGGTGACTTTATCTTTTCTAGTTCCTGTGCGGACTTTTCTTTTTTTATGTAACTTGTTCTGGACCCTGGGTTTATGACGTAATACCCAGGTGATCTGTGAGGCTATTCCGCCAATTTGGTTTCTATTTAGTGCAGTTGGTCAGCTGGTTCTGTTTCTTTCAGTCCTCTGTCTGAGTTTGTCTCAAAAGGTACCCCTTGCTGGGGTTGAGGCTTAACTTATGTCAGGTATTAGTTGGCTTCTGTATAGTTTCATTCCTTCCTCAGAAGGCTTGGTGGGCTCCTGCTGAGCCTTCTTGCTCGGAGGGGGGTGTTGTCCTGTACATAAGACTGTGGTCTCTTTCTACTGTTATGGACCCTATCCCCCCCCCTTTTCTTTCTTTTTTGCGGCCCACAGGTTGGCGTCATTCTCTTGCCTCTCCGTTAGAGTCTGCAGTTGGCCGTGGCACTCCCCTACATCTGCAGATGTTCCATTCATCCAGGTTCTGCCTCACCAGGAGTGTTTTTTCAGCCACACAGTTTTTTCTCTAGTCTGTGTTGGCTGCTCTTATCGTCATCCACTGTCCCTTGAGCCACCTTGTTCTGTTCCGTTCTGGGACAGTTCTTCCACTCCTGACGGCCTGCCCAAGGACAACATCAGGCTGGAGCCATTTGGCGCTGCCCCAAGACATGCAGGGCTACTATGGCACGTTTTCTCCCATGTTCTATGCGCCTTCGGTGGGTGCACCCTGCTCCGTTTGCGGTCATGGGGTGCCTGTGTTTTTTACTCTGCCTATGCGATCTCTGGATTTTACTCCCCTCTCTCTGGGGGGTGTTAGTATTTTCTTGTAGTTTAGATCATACTGGACTTTGTCTTTACAGGAGAACGTCCATGCCACGTACACCCTTGCTGTACATGGCCTTGTGCCCTACTTTCCAAGCTTTATTTCTCTGCCGCTTTCTGTGCAGGAGTTTTTCACACTTCTACTTCGGGCACATGCTAACGCTCTCTGTGGCAGTGTTCTCTGCACGATCCTCGTTATATTGTGCCGTCTTGTATGTTCTATACAATATCATGTTTCTCTATGTGCGTTTCGTACTGACTCTTTCTACCTTCGTGCACAGTTCAGTCTCCCTTCTGGTTCGCAGGCAACCGTGGCTCCTCCCAGACAGGTGGTTGATGCTGCTTGCGGATCTGGACATTGCTCTGTCCCGCTCTCTTGCAACATACCTGTTGGTACCTATGATGTATTCTGGTACTCTATGTAACACACACCCTTCAGGGATGTGTACTTTTCTTTTTCTGTCTTATTATTATTATTATTATTAATGGAAATTTGTATGCAGAAAGCGCGACTAAACCCGGAGGCATCAAGGCGCTGAGGATGGAAACCAGAAAGCTCAGATATCAGCCAGGGGGGGATTAGAGATAGGCCTCTTGGAATAGCCAAGTCTTGAGTGCCTTGCGAAAATTTATATGGGAAGAAATCACCTTAAGGTCATTGGGGAGCGTATTCCAAAGTCTGGGCGCAAGGAAGCGAAAAGACCTTCCACCCCATCTGGCCTTGGCGATACAGGGGACAGTGAGAAGGTATTTACTGGATGAACGGAGTGTTCTCCCAGGGACATAATAGGCCACCAGGGCACGAATAGCCTCAGGTCCAGATTGATTCAGGGCACGATGATTTTGGATTTGGATTTTGGATGAGGATTTATAGAGCGCATAGCTACCCTTGGGCATCCCAGCGCTGAAAAAACCAAGTTTATTCCAAGTGGGGTCGGTGCAGGGAAATGTTTAGGGAAAGAGCCAGGTTTTTAATTTTTTTCGGAATGATAGTAAGTTCTGTTCACTCCTCATGGGTAGTGGAAGGGAGATCCACAGTTTAGGCGCGTTATAGGCGAACCTGCGGCCGCCCGATCTTGCCTTTTTTATTCTCGGGATGGAGGCCAGTGCCAGTGAATCAGATCTTAAGTGACGGCTAGCTTTGTGAGGTTTCATCAGGGATCTGAGTATAGGGGGGCCTTTATCCCGTAGGATTTTGTGCGCTATGCAGAGCGTTTTGAACGTTATGCGCTCTTTGACTGGGAGCCAGTGGAGGCTCTTGAGGGCAGGTTTCGCGGAGTTCCGTGCTTTGGTTCCCGTGATGACTCTAGCTGCGGCATTTTGGGCCACCTGGAGTTTTTGAATGACTGATGCAGGGGCTCCCAAGTATAGGATGTTGCCATAATCAAGTCTTGAGTTAACCAGTCCCTGCATCAGTAACTTCCTGGATTGGAAAGGGATCAGGTGGAGGATCTTACGGGCCATACGGATTAGTCCGAAGCAAGTCCCTGATGTTTTCCTGGCCTGAGTTTTGAAATTAAGGTCCTGGTCGAGCCAGATACCTAGACTTTTGACTTCTGTTTTGGGAGTAGGGTAGGTGCCCATACAGGCTGGCCAAGAAAGGTTTACGGGTAGTTTGTGTCGGTTGCCCAGTAGGAGGATTTCGGATTTGTCGCCGTTGAGCTTGAGTCTAGAGTCCGACATCCATTGTGAGATCCCTTCTAGGCAACTGGCGAGGTTTCCTAGGCTAGAGTCAGAGTGGTTAATGGACACCACCAGCTGGGTGTCGTCAGCGTACATCACTGACTTGACACCGAAGGGAGTGATGATGTCTTCAAGGGGGGCCATATAGACATTAAAAAGTGTGGGGCTGAGGGAGGAGCCCTGAGGGACCCCACACCACATAGGCAGGGGTTTAGACGTGGAAAAGCCGTCTGATACCTGAAATGATCTTCCCTCGAGGAAGGATTTAATCCATGCGAGGGCTGAGTCGGTGATTCCCAGCTGGCTCAGCCGGTGGACCAAGATGGAGTGGTCCACCGTGTCGAAGGCGGCACTTAGATCGAGGAGGATCACTGCCACTGATCCTCCTGCGTCTATGATGGCTCTCGCCTCTTCGACAACTGCGAGCAAGGCGGTGTCGGTGCCTTGGCCTGGTCTGAAGCCAGTCTTGGAGTCGCGTAGTAAGTGATTGGACTCCAAGAAGGAAGATAGCTGTTTGTTAGCTATTCGTTCAGCCACTTTACTAATCCCTGGAAGAAGTGAAATCGGCCTGAAGTTGGAAGGGTCTAGAGGGTCCAGGTGGGGTTTCTTTAGGAGGGCTTTAACCGTAGCCTTTTTCCAATTAGCTGGTACGGCGCCACTCCTAAAGGAGGCGTTTATTAGATTAGTGAAGGGTTGGGCAATTGTAGGGGCGACCAGTTTCATCTTACTGATGGGAGCAGGGTCCGCTGGTGAGCCACTTTTTACAGCTTTCAGGGTTTCTAAAAAGGTTTCCGTGGAGATCTGATCAAAAGTTCGCAGGCAAGGAGCCTCTGGCTGAGGGGGGGGTGCAATAGGATGGAGGGAAGCGGAGGGTGCGGGGAGTGAGGTGAGTATTTTCTCAATTTTTGCGGAGAAGAAGTTGGCCATTTGATTGCATCTCACGCCTTCAGGGTCAAGGGGGGGAGGAGGGTCCTGGATTTTGGTGAGGAGCCGAACTATGCGGTATGTTTCCTTCGCTGAGTTGGCTGCTGCCGCAATCTTGCCTTCAAAGAAGGTGGCCTGGGTGGATTTAATTGCGGTTTTATAGAGCTTGATAGCGCTTCTATATTCATTTTTGGAGTCTGTGGACCAGGTTTTCCTCCAGGTGCGTTCTAGTTTTTTGCAATTCTTTTTTAAGGAACGGAGTTCCTGGGTGTACCAGGGAGAGTTGGTCGATTTGTTCCTGCTAGGCATTGGTTTGAGTGGCAGGATAGTATCTAAGGATTGATGGATCCAATCCTATAGCTGAGTTTCTGCTATGGAAGGATCTTCGTCCAGGGGGGGGTAGGTGGAGGATAGAGCCTGAGCCCAGGCGATTTTGTCCAGTTTTTTTCACGGACGATCCGAGGGTTGGGGAGGGGGTTTACCCAGAGGTTCGGTGGATAGCCGTAGCTCGAATGGGACCAAGAAGTGGTCTGACCAGGGAATAGGGATAGGGGGCCTAGCTTTGAGACGGGGGAGATTGGAGAACACGGGATCAAACAGATGACCTTTGATGTGAGTAGGGAGGTTGTTAAGTAATTCGAGGCTGAGTGAACCTAGGTCGGCTTTGAGGTCCATCGCCGGTTTGTTGGAGGGATCGTCGAGATGGAGATTTAAGTCTCCCAATATCGTAAAATTCGGCGTAGTACAGGCCAGGGAAGAGACAGAGTCAATGAGTGACTCGCAAAAGTGACGAATTGGTCCGGGGGGACGATAAACTAATAGTCCCGAAAGTGTGAGCGATGGTGGGCGGCTCACTGAGAAGAAAATGTTTTCACAGTCCCGTATGGGACTATCTCTAAGTTGACATGAGAGGTAGTCTCTATAAACAACGGCGATTCCACCGCCAATGCCTATGGGTCTGTTGTGGAATTTGATCAGGTATTCCGGTGGGAGTGACTGAACGATATCTGGCTCTGATCCTGTTGTGAGCCATGTTTCCGTCAGGAATAGGATTTCGATGTCGGAGTCTTTCAGGAGCAGATTAATTTCCGTTTGATGCTTTGGGAGGGATCTGCAGTTAAGCAGGGCCATATTGAGGGTGATGGGTTTCAACGTAGGCTCTGGGTGGAAACTGTACGAGCATGAGCGACAGCAAGAATTCCCATCGGCGATTGAGATCGAGTTGGGGCTGGGGGGAATCGGAGTTCCAGCAGGATGTCCCGGGAGTAAGTGATGGCCTGGGAAGGCTGAACCGGGGGATGAGTAAGGCATAGAGCCTTAAAATTAATCCTTGACTGCATGGGAAGCCAGTGCAGGTCTTTTCTGATAGAAGTGCCCGAGGAACGTTTAGGGGCACCTACAACAAACCGAGCAGCCGCATTCTGAACGGTCTGGAGGCGCTGGATAAGACCATTGCTAATGCCAAGATAAAGGGCATTGCAGTAGTCAAGTCTGGAGGCAATGACTGCTATTGCCACCTGTTTGCGTGCCTCAGGGGAGAGATAATGAGTGATCTTTCTCAGAATCCTCAGGGCATTGCAACAGGTGGACACAGTCCTACTAACCTGCTTGTCCAGAGAAAGGGAGGTGTCCAAAATAATCCCAAGGTTGCGGGCAGAAAACGTCGGCACAGGACAGGCCCCAAGAACAGACGGCCACCAATCTAAGGACCAGATCTCACTTTTGCCCCCAAAAACAAGGACCTCCGTCTTCTCGCCATTCAATTTGAGGAAGTTCTTGACCATCCATCCGGCGACCGCCTCCATGCAGTTTTTGAAATTATACGCAATGGAGCTCACAGATTGAGAGATGGAAGCCATAATCTGCGTGTCGTCGGCGTAGGAAAGAACTTCCAGCCCAAAGGATCTTATAAGCCTGGCGAGAGGAGCGACGTAAATGTTGAAAAGCGTCGGGCTCAGTGAGGAGCCCTGGGGGACCCCACACTTCACGGCCTTAACAGATGACATGTATTCGCCTAGCTTGACCCTTTGCTTCCGTTGGTCAAGAAAGGAGGCAAGAAGATTAATTGCAGAATCCTTAACTCCCAGCTCACTGAGTCGGCTAACAAGAATGGAGGGGGACAGGGTGTCGAAAGCCGCCGTAAGGTCAAGTAACACCAGCAAGGTGGTATGACCGGTGTCGACCTTAGAGCGAATACTATCGACCACCACTGTAAGTGCCGACTCAGTGCTGTGGGTCCTCCGGAAACCATGCTGAGAGGTATCCAGAGAGTTGGTGCTGTCAAGGAACGCACTTAGATGGAGGTTAAGATGAGACTCCAAAAGTTTAGCAGGGGCAGGGAGAAGGGAGATGGGACGAAAGTTCTTTAATGTCCCGGGGTCCAGTGTAGGTTTTTTAAGAAGGGGCTTGACGGTGGCCAGTTTCCAGGAGAGGGGATAAATCCCCTCTGAGATGGCCATATTCATCACATCCATCAAAGGGGGAAGGATTGTGTGTCTACAGTCTTTGAGGACCTTTAAGGGGCATGGGTCCAGAGGAGATCCAGACTTTAGCTTGTCCAGCAGGGAATTCAAATGGGTAAGGGTGATGGCGGGGAACTGGGAGAAAGAATGGGAGGAAGTAGGAACAGAGGTGTCAGGAGGGGTTGAAAAGGACACAGAGAGAGGGCTAGAGTTACATGATTCCAAGTCTGTATAAATACTCATGATCTTCTCATGGAAAAAAGTAGAGATCTGGTCACATAGAGCCTGTGAAGGTGTTATGGGGTCGGGCATCTGAATGAGAGAAAGGTTGTCCACAATCTTAAATAGATCCCTGGATGATTTAAGGGAGGACGTAAGTTTAGAATAGTGAGCCTGTTTATCTCTAAGTATAGCCGCTTTATAGTCTCTGAGAAGAGCTCTATGTTTTTCCCTTTCTGTAGGGTCAAAATGTGTCCTCCAAAGCCTTTCCTGCCTTCTACAACCCTGTCTAAGACTCCTAAGGGATTCGGAGTACCAGGGAGCAGAGGGCCGTTTTCTAGCAGAATAGTGGGGACTAGCCGGGGCGAGTGAATTGACAGCCTCCATCAGGGAATTGGAAAGGTCAAGAGCCATCAAGTGTACGTCACCGGTGGAGGAGCGTTTGTGCGTGACCAGGAAAGGGGCAAGGGAGCTATTCGTAATCTCCCCAAAATTCCTTCTCAATACCCACTTGGTGTGATGGGGTTGGAGGCCACTAAGAGAAGGAGGGGAAAAACGAAAAGGAACTGCAAAATGGTCTGACCAAGACAGAGGGAAGGGGGTACCAATAGAGAGTCGGGAATCGTTACTAAAAATTCCGTCTAGAGTATGGCCAGCTAGGTGAGTGGGCCCGGTCCCCAGCAGAGGTATGTCATAGGAGGATAAAGCATCCAACAGATGGGAGGTGTCCGGGGAGGTATGCTTTTCTAAGTGGAAATTAAAATCTCCCAAAATAGTAAGGGAGGGTCCATCAATATAGGGCTCTAGAATATTAAGAAGTTCAGAGCAGAACGCCGACCTAGGGCCAGGGGGTCTATAAACCAATATCCCGGTAAAGGAGTTAGTGGGGGAGGGGGTAAGGGTAAAATGCATTGCCTGTAGGTGCTCAGATGGCGAGGACAGATGAACAGTCCGGCATTTTACAGAACTAAGGTAAAGTATCCCTAGGCCACCTCCCACACGGCCTACTCTGTCCATCCTAGCCAGCGAGTATCCCTCAGGAATAGCATTTATCAGGTCGGGCTGAGAAGATTCTGAGGCCCAAGTTTCAGTAATGAAGGCCCAGGTGGGCTTTTCCTGTAAAATAAGGTCTCTGAAGGAGATGTTATTTTTGACCAGCGAACGGGTGTTCAAAAGAAGACCCGTGTAGACAGTGAAAGAAGAGGATGGCTTACCAGAGAAAGGGCGATGGATAAAATCATCCAGCAGGGTAGACGTAATGTGTTTGTTCATACAACCACATACTGGGGTCTTGGCAAGAATTTCAGGAGTAAGGGAGTAATGACAAGGTAGCCTGGGGGGTTTTAAGGCTCGCAGGACAGAAGGAAGATGGAAAGAATCACCTGAAACATAATGGCTGGCCCCTGGCGCCTCCTTGTCGCTGACGGGCGCAGACGGGCTGGACTCTGGCTCGACTCCGGCGCGATGGTGGCGCGACCGCTGAGTCATAGCCAGTTGTTTAAGTACAGGCGACTAGAGCGCCTCAGGTAGGAATGCCCAACCAAAGATGGCCACTGCCAAAATGCGGCGCCCGGGAGGCTCGGCCCGTAAATCGACCGATAGCCGTCCTGGGTGCTAGGCAGAAGAAATTAAAATTATGCCATTGAAGCAGATTACAAAATCTGCAAAGTCCCTCACCACACACAAACAAGTGTTAGAAAATAAAAAGCGCCACGATAAGCTCCGTGGACGCTAAGGAGGAGGGAGGGAGCGGACACAAAGGGCAGGGAGAAAAATACAATAGGGAGAAGGGCAGGTAAAATAGTTAAAATCGCTATTCCAACAAGCCTCCTGGCATCCGCCTTGGAAAATACAAGATACACCCATCCAGGGGTCACACATACAAGGATCTCCTTGTTGCGGGGTCCGTGGTGTTGGTCTCGTCCTTCCCTTCGGGGCGAGCTTTAGGTGTGCGTATACGTATCGGGCTTGCCGGGTCCCTTTCGCCGGTCGACTGACTGGCGCATGTGGGTCGTTTCCGCGGATTTTCTTTGTGTGGTTCACCATGCGTAGCATAGTTCTAGCAGAACCTACTGTTTGTGCAGGTGTACTTCTATACCCCTCATATAAAAGTTTTAAAAAAAGTAAATCCCTATTTGTAAAGCGCAAAACTACTCACCCTTATGAGTCTCAAGGGACTGGGGGCTGTCGTGGAAATTAAGTGAGCTATTGCCCAGAGTCACATGGTGCTGAGCTGAGCTGCCGCCGGAGCAGGGGATCAAACCGTGAACCCTGTGCTCCGAAGTCAGCTGCCGTGGCCACTGCACCACACCTCTCCACATGTATGTTTCTTCTTGTAGCCATGATTATATGTCATTCTGCTGTTCACATCCGTCCTCTCATGTGGAGGAGTGTTTGAGCATTGGCAGGTTGTGTTTCTGTTAACACAGGCTTTTCCTGGGAATGGATCAGCATCCGTCCTCTGCTGTTCCCAGTACCCTGGCTGACACAATTTCAGCAGTACTTCTGCCACTATTGTGCATGCTCGGCCTGTATGCTCTGCCTCTGTCATGCTATCTGGTTCTCTCCCAGGGTCTTCTCTCTTGAAAGTCCTATTGGATTCTATACTGAGTTCACCTTCTAATGTAAATGTTGTAAACTTTAACATTCTGCATGAACAATTTTGTTCTGTGCCTTTTCCGACCCTGGATGACAAAGGGGGTTTTCATGCCATCTCTGGATGCCTTATAGGGCCATGGCCTCCCATTGTTTTCCGCTCCTTCTAAGCTTCCTGGTCTGGTATTGGCCACGCGGCCATTGCTGTTCCCACTGTGTTTCGTCACCTTGTGACGTCTGGGTTCTCTTGGAACTCAAGGGGGGGGTTCAGTCACACACCCGCCTCATATGGGGTATGGCTTTGGTATCTATTCTAAGTTCAGAAATGTACGGTTCTATCAGATGAACGAGTTACCTACCTTCGGTAACAATGTATCTGTTAGAGACACAGTCTACCTGCATATTCCTTAACGCCTGTCCATCTTCCCCGCTCTGCGACGACCTTTCAGGTTGGGTTTAATACACTAGACTCCGTCTGGGTGGCCCTTGTGTTCCTGTGAGGTGACATCTTTCATCCTCCTCCTGGGCAGGTTGATTTTCTCTGCTTTTATTTGCCCCCCTCCGACCATTCCCGTGGTTGGGCAGAGGGTTCATGTGTTGTACTCTGTCCCTACACCCTGGGTCTCCGGTGTGGGACCTGCTCATGATGTTCACCCTCCCTCCCACCTTATCCATTGCTTGAAGTTTCTTGCTTCTACAAAAGTCAATTTGTTGGGGTCTCTTGAGCTGTGTCTTAGTCCATAGATCTCTTACGGGGGTTGCGGCATTCCTTCATGGTGCCGCTCTATGGTAGTTTGTTGTCTCTGACATGGTTCCGGTTCTGTTGCCCTTCACAGTTACAACTTGTGGTTGCAGATTTCCTTTGTCTGCTAAGACATTCTTTTCACGTCGCGATGACTCAGGGGAAGATACAGCCTTCGCTTATTAGGGGATGCTTATTAGACCAATGCTCTGCTCTTTTCCTTCAATTGCTTTCAGTAAACAGTGCTTGGCACCGTCATTTATGGTAATGTTTATCACCATTTAATTCTTGGATTTTTCATTGTTTTTTGCACACTATTCCCATATTCTCACAGTTTTTGGTGGTGGCTTTGAAAAGTTTCTCTGAAGAAAACTGATGTCAGCACGCCGGGTGGGGGGCAGGGGGATGGGACTCAGGGGAGTAACTTATATGGCTCCACTGACGTCACGTCAGTGGACGTCAGGGAGGAGCCATGCGGCACCATCACCCAGCACGCAGAGGTGCTGCTGCAAAAGGTTTTCCAGATCCAGTCTGATGCCTGGGGATATTTTAAGTTAAGGAATCTGCGGCCAGACTGTTTTTCTACCAGATACATTGTTACCGAAGGTAAGTAACTCGTTCTTCAGGGCCACCAAATGCCAGTGGGCGGCAGGATCTGCCATCACCTCCCCCACTGGCGCACTATCACGTTGGACAGGTGGGTTTTGCAAATAGTCCGAAGGGGCTACTCCCTCCCCTTCGAGACTATCCCTCCCTCCATGCCACCTCAGTACCATCGCATGTCGGAGGATCACTTTGCCCTTCTCCAACAGGATGTTTCGGCACTCTTGGTCAAGGTTGCCATTGAGCGTGTTCCTGCCCCAGAAGTAGGTCATGGTTGCTATTCCCACTACTTTCTAGTACCCGGGAAGGACAAAGGCCCGTGTCCTATCTTGGATCTCGTCAACCGCTTACTCCGGAAGGAGAAGTTCAAAATCTTGAAGCTCGCTCAGGTTCTGTCTGCCCTCGACCCTGGAGACTGGATGGTAGTGTTACTTTTACATCTCCGTCCTGCCGGCCCCCCGGCATTACCTACGGTTCACGGTAGGCCACAAGCACTTTCAGTTTACCGTGCTCCCCTTTGGCCTTACCAGTGCCCCTCAGGTGTTCACGAAAGTGATGGTGGTGGTCGCAGCTCATCTGCGCAGATCAGGGGCTTCAGTCTTCCCGTATCTCAATGACTGGCTGTTGGAAGCAGGCTCGCCCCAGGCTGTCGTCTCCCACCTCCAGACTACGGACGACTGTGAGAAGTTGGCCTGGTATATGATGTTCACTATTCTAGTGAACACTTTACACCAGTCCAAACAACCCTTATGGTGATGGTTGTAAGTCAACCTTATAGACCAGCTATCCTAGTGGTAGCGTGGACAGAACAGTCTTAGGCTAAAAGACTCTTGAGGGCGTGTAAAGCCAGCTGTTTTACCATATGTAACCCCTTGAATATCAAATGAAAGGACACCACACAGGATATATATAAAATATATATGTATTTATTTACTAACACACTCCTCTGAACTCTTCATGAGGTCGGAGGCAAAAGCACATAAGTTACTCTTAGAAACACTTTAAATAGCACAATTTACAGCTAGGCCCTAGGGGCGAAGCAAACCATATATTAAGAAAGTGGTACAAGTACAACGTCACGAGAAAAGGAAAAGCCTAGGGCATAGAGAATCGCTGGGGCTACACTATCTGACCCTTAGGTTAGGAGTAGGAGGCCACAGGCGGCGTGTGCAGTGTGTTTACACACACGCGTGAGTCAATGTTAAGTGAATGGGAACTTAGAAGTTAGATAAGTAAGGATTTAGGACACTTCCGGTCTAGCTAGAAGAAAACAACTAAAAACCTAGACACTTGGATAGTCAATACCCTTGGGTGCACCGAAGTACTCGCGTTACCTCACCCACAGGAAGCGGGTGCATAGGTGTGAAGATGTGTCGGGTTTCGCCGTTGAAGTCTACGGAGCCTGTGAAGAAAGATGCTGCAGGCGACCAGGAGGAAGATGTCCGGGTGGATCCAAGGGTGGATCGAGGATGAAGAAGACCTGAAAGCAGAGGGGACAGAGTCTGGGTGACTAGCCAGTGACCAGGTGGAATCAGGATGGAAACAGACGACGTCGAGGAGCAATCAGGTGCTGTCGTGAAGCTTGTCTCTTCAGCCACGCGGACCAGGAGGCGTCGAGGATGACCAGGTGCTGGAGAGGAGCTGTCCCACGAAGGTTCACGCAGATGGAGGGGTCGACTGCCGGATTGGAGTCAACAAGCCTTGGCAAAGGCAACCCGCGCAGGATTCAAAGAAGGCTTCTGATGCAGATCGGCAAGGTCTGAGGGGCCTCCCCTTTGCAGGGAGGCTGGGGCCAGTCTGGAACAACCAGACCAGCAAATTGGTTCAAAAGGATTGTCGTCACAGAGGCTACTAGCCAACTTGCCAGCAACCGGACAACGCGTCGAGCAGAACACAAGCAGAAGGGCCCCACGCAGAACTCGTGGAGTGTGGACGGCTGATCTTCGGTGCAGGTGGAGCTCTGATTCGGGACTTCTCAATCCCCAGTGCACAGCTTCGAGGATTCCTCAGGAGCTGCACAGTGAGCAAGTCGTGGACTTTTCAAGATGGCCGGTCCCACGTGTCTCGTTGCCTCCATGGATCTCAGCTATGCTGCAGACGTGAAGAAAGGGTCAGAGAGGTCTGGAAGTCTGGGTCTTGTCAGGCTCTGTGCTCCGGTACCGGCGGGAAACGTCGACAAAGCAAGCCGTTGATTTGCTGGATGGTGCCTGGTTGCCCAGGGTGGTCACTCCTTGGCCACAAGGGAGATTTTTCAGTCTTCAGCTTCAGCAGAACGTCGAAGGTCCAGAGTTTCGTTTCAAGTTTCAGTTCAGGGTCAAATCTAAGGTCCTGGGTCTCAGCTCCTACCTTTATACAACTAAAAGGGGCTGGATTACTTTCTAGGTCCCTTCTATGGGTGGGACCAGGAAGGGGGGTGGTTACACCCCCTTTCCTTTGTCCAGTTTTGCGCCAGAGCTGGGGCCGGAGTGCCCCAGCAATCGGTTTGAACTGGGGTATGCATGGAGCACCTAGTGTGCCCCAGGCAGTGTCTCATTCTATTCAGCCCTCCCTGTCCCAATACACAGTCCTGTCTGGGGTGGTGCTCGCACCTCTCCAGGTAGGAAACCCATTGTCCAAACCTCCATGACTGGAAGGACTCCCAGCAGCAGGAGGTCAGACTTGTGTCTGTGGCAGCAGCATCTATTTTGTGACGCTGGGGCTCTGGTTAACTTTAACGGGGATAGTCCGTGTAGGAAGGTGGATATCTGACTATGGTTACCCCCAACTTTTTGCCTGGTGTTTTGCTGGTTTTTTACTTAGTTGGCCTGGGATCCTGCTATTCAGGACCCCAGGCTTCCTGCTCTCTCTGTTAAAATGGACTCCATGTACCCTAGGTACATATCTAATTGGATACTGAGTCACCTTATCAGTCCCTGTACAGTATACCTTAGGTATCCAGGGCATAGGTGTACCCAGGGCCTACCAGGGGCTGAAGCATGTATTATGCCACCCCTGGCTGGCCATCCAAAACGGACACAACTGGCTGCAAGACAGCTGGGGCAAGGTGGTGTAATCACCCTTTGCTGTAGATATAGTATACCTATATCTAACACTAAAATGGACACATATATTCCTATCAGTCACTCCTATAGCAGGCCTTATCAATCCTGAAGGCAGAGTGCTTGGAATTATGTGAGATGGTGCTCTGGCATGAGCTGAGCCCGTTTACAGCTTGCGGAACCAAGTCCTAATAGCTGTTCCATGATAACGCTATACCATATACTCTTAAGTGCATTATCAACCTCGCGGTTGAATGCTAACTTTGGTATAACATTATCAAAACATGTCGAGTAAGGTGTCATACGAATTGGAATACTACCCCCTTGCCAATTCTGGCGACGGGGGTAGCATTCCACCCTTCTAGAGGGACACGACATGTATGTAACTGAGAACCCCGGTTAAAGTTAAATCGAGCCTTGGCATCACAAAATGGATGCTGCCACCACAGACACAAGTCTGACCTCCTGCTGCTGGGAGTCCTTCCAGCGAGGGAGGCTGGCACAAAGGGTTTCCTGCCTTGGGAGGTGATAGCACCACCCCAGACAGGATTTTGTGTATTAGGTAGGAGCTGGTCCCATTCCAAATTAGATGATCCTGAACAATTCTACAAGAAGAAACTCTGGACTTCGACGTTCTGCTCCACAGAAGACTGAAGAATCTCCCTTGTGGGCAAGGAGTGTCCACCCTGCAACTGCAGGCACCATCAAGCGACCAGCGGCTTCACTTTGTCGTCTTCCCTCGAGGATCCAGACTTCAGAGCCCGATGAGACGGATTCCCAGACCTCTCCGACCTCAACTCACATCTGCAGCACAGCTGAGATCCGTGGGTGCGACGAGACATGTTAGACTGGCCATCTTGGAAGAAACTGCTCTTCGCTTCCAGCACAACTCCCGAGGTAAACTCGACCAAGTGCTTTGGGGATTGAGAAGCCCCAGCCCCGAGCAGCTCCTGCACCGAAGATCAGCCCTCCAGCCTCCACGAGATCTGCGTGGGGCCCTTCTGCTTGGTTGCTGCTCGACGCGTTGTCTGGTCACTTGCCGGCTGGCTAGCGACCTCCTAGACGACGAACTTTGAAAACTACACTACTGGTCTGGTTGCTCCAGACTGGCCCTTGCTCCCTTCCAAAAGAGGAGCACCCTGGACCCTCCTGGTCCACTCCAGACGCCGTTTCCACTCACCAAGTGGGTTGCCTTTGCCAAGGCCTGTTGATTCCAAATCCGGATCCGACACTGCCGACAGCGAGAGCCTGCGTGGGACAGCTCGTGCCTCCATCCTGGTCGTCGAAGACACCTCCTGGTCCACGTGGCTGCAGAGACAAGCGTCCACTCTTCACCTGATCGCGACAACGACATCTGGTTCCTTCCTGGTTCCACTCCAGTCACTGGCTAGTGACTTTGAACACTGTCCCCTCTGCTCTCAGGTCTTCAGCATCTCTGATCCACCCTTGGATCACACCGGACATCTTCCTCCTGGTCGCCTGCAGCATCTTTTCTTTCAAGCTCCATAGACTTCAACGCAGAAACCCGACACGACTTCGCACCTATGCACCCGCAGCCCGTGGGTGAGGTAACAAGAGCATTTCGGTGCTCAAGGGTAGATTGACTCTCCTAGTGTCCAGATTCACAGTCATTTTAGTCCTAACTAGTCAGGATTGTCCGTACTTACCTTTTTCTTGAACTGTACTGTCCATAGACGTTGTTACGCATCCCGCGTGTGAGTTCACACTCTGCACCCGCGTCCCTCCTATTACTTACCTAAAGTTAGGATAGCGTAGTCCCAGCGATCCTACAGCCTCTGGACAGCTCCATTCCTTCTATCGATTTCCTTATACCATTTACTTAGTATATGGTTTGCCGTGCCCCTAGGGCACCATTGTAATTTCGTGCAACTTATCGTATTTTTCCTAAGTGATTGTCATGTGCTTAGCCCTGTGATCTCATAGAGAGTTCAGAGGTGTTTTTTTATTAATAAATATATTGTTTATTTTCATAACAACCTGTGTGGTGTCCTTTCATCTGGTATTCAAGGGGTTATATGTGGTAAAACAGCTGGCTTCACATGCCAAAAGAGTTTAGCCTAAGACTGCTTTGTCCATGCTACCATTAGGATAGCTGGTCTATAAGGTTGACTTACAACCAATCACCATAAGGGTTGTTTGGACTGATACAAGGTGATCACTAGAACTAGTGAGCATCATATATCAGGCCAACTTCTCACAGAGGGGTCGCCTCGAAGGGGAGGGAATAGCCCCTTCGGACGATTTGCAGCACCCACATGTCCGACGTGACAGTGCGGCAGTGGAAGAGGTGATGGCGAACCCTGCCCCCCACTGGCGTCACATGGGCCTGAAAACACGGACTAGGAAGGTTTTGAGGCAGGTGCTGCGGAGGGAGGTGTGGACTGGCCTCCCCATTGTCCCCGACCGCCGCCACGGCGGTTTCCACAGCGCTGTTGAACATTCTGCGGTGCATGGCTGGCAGCACGTGTGGGGGCGCCCCTTCCGTGGCCACGAAAGGAGCGAAAGGCACCCGATTCCTGGCGTGTGGCCGAGAGGCCCAAGGACTTGGCCGTAGCCCTGGAGTCCTTAAAACGCTTAAGCGCATGGTCTGCCTTGTCACCAAATAGGCTACGGCCATCGAACGGCATGTCCAGAAGAGTGGCCTGGACATCGACCAAAAAGTTGGCGGACCTCAACCAGGCGTGGCGTCGAACCGCAACAGTCGTTCCCATAGCCCTGCCCAGTGAGTCCGTGGTATCCCGCCCACACCAGATGGAATATCGCGCTGCATCTCGGCCCTCCACAAGGGCTTGGGCGAGTTTAGCCTGGACCTCCTCTGGACATTGTGGCAGCACGTCCGCGACCGTGTCCCACAGGGTGTGGGTGTAGCGGCCCAAGAGGCATGCGGTATTGACAGACCGCAGTCCCAAACTCAGGGACGAGAACACTTTCTTCCCGAATTGTTCATACCTCTTGGATTCCCGATCGGGCGGAGCCTTCGAGAACGCGGTTTGGGAAGTGGAGGCCTGGATGACCAGGCTCTCGGGGGTGGGATGGGTGGACAAAAAGCAAGGGTCGCCCAGGGCCGGGCGTTAGCATCTGGCCACGTTCCTATCCACAGGCGGACCTGTGCCGGGCTTGGACCAAGTGCCCACAAGAACGTCACACAAGGCCTCATTAAACGGCAGCAGAGGCTCAGTGGAGTTTGCCTGCTGTTTAAGAACCTCAGTGAGGAGGTTAGTCCTCACGGCCGCGACGGGTAGCTCAAGGTTTAAGGCCTTGGCCGCCCTCGTCAACACCACACTGTAAGCAGCCCCCTCCTCCGTAGCCACGGTGGGAGGGGAGACAAATCCAGTGTCTGACGAAGTGTCAATTCCACTGGCCTCCCCAATCTCATATGTCCAGTCCTGTTGAGACTGGCACTCTTGTGCCAGAGGGTCCACAGACCCCTCACAATCACCCTCGTCACCCATCTCCTGCAGAGCAGGGTCAACAGACGGGCCGGTTCGTGGAAATAGAAATCTCCAAAGGCCATCGGAAGCGGCGCCGCTCCGGCGCCAGATCCGGACTGAAGGGAGGATTGGGGACAGCGTCCATAGTGGGTGCCGGGGGCGACACCCGCAGTGCCGGCACCGGTGAGATCGTGAGGTCGACCGGCGCCGACCCGGATCCGGAAGCGGATCCAGAGAGGGCCTGCGGCACCGGGACCGAAGTCGCCGCTGGTGCCGAAGCACCCGACGGCGTCGGAGCCGAAGCACCCGACCCGCTAGGGCAGCCCTCTAGCCGGGCCCGGAGGCGCCACTGGACCCGGCTGAGAAGGGAGGGACCTCATGGCCATGAGGTACCGCTCGACCTCCTCTGGCGACGCACCATGCCCAGGGACCCGAAGGTGTGGGGCAGGCGGCGACGTCTGCGACTCCGTCGGAGCCGCATGGGTGGTGTCACCCGAACCCCCAGCCGCATCGTGCGAGCGTCAGGGTGGGTCGGAGTAACGATGACGTCTCTCCGACCTCTCATGCCTCTTACCTGAGGACTTGGATCCTGACGACCGATGTCCACTCCCGGAGCTGCGAGGACTCCGACCCCGCGACCGGTCCCTCGACCTCCTGTGGGACCGGAACGTGGAGCGGCGCGGGGCCGACTGCCGGAGCTCAAGTCGCTTGCGGGACCGCTCCCGCCTAGCCTTCGACGTCAGGGCCCGGCAGTCGGAGCAGGTGCGGTCGTCGTGGTCGAGGCCTAAACACTTGAGGCACCGGCGAGGGGGGTAGGTAACCGACATCAGTCGGTCGCACTTGGAGCAGGGTTTAAACCCGGGCATCCCTACCGGCACCGTCGGAGTCGAAGACTCGAGTAGAGAAATGATCAAAAGATCAAAAAAAAGTTTAGTAAAAAAATGACTATGTAATGTAATGTAAGATACATTTATATAGCGCTACTACCACTCCAAGGAGCATCTTGGCGCTTGATACCAGCCCAGTTGGAAGAGGTCGGTTAGCTGAAAGCAGCTCGGTGGACCCAGCACCCTTTATACTAGAGCTCTACAAGCGGCATCAGTGAGAGAGAACACCCAAGTCTTCAGGGCTTTCCTGAAGTGGCATTCTGTTGAGATTTGCTGAAGCTGTGGTGGCAATTTGTTCCATGCCCTGGAACCCAGGACAACAAGGGATTTCCCACCTTTAGTGGCGAGCCTGAATTTTGGGGTTACTAATAAATTCTGGTTAGAGGACCTCAGGCTCCGAACAGGCAAATAGCGTCTAAAGCCATTTGACAGATACCTGGGCCCTTGTAAGTGAAAGGCTCTAAAGGTGATGACTAGGATTTTAAATAGAATACGCTTGTGTATTGGTAGCCAATGAAGGGCATTGAGTGCAGCCGAGGCAGATGACTTTCTAGGCCACCCAAGGACCAGGTGGGCGGTAGCATGCTGGACCATCTGCAGCCTGTGGAGCACAGATTTATTTGCTCCCGCATACAGGCTATTGCAGTAGTCCAGTCTTGATGTTATAAGCGCAACCGCTACCGTTTTCCTTGCTGGCAGTGGGAGAAGGTCAAATAATTTCCTAAGAGTTCTGATGATATGGAAGCAGGTGCCGGCCACGCCCATTGCTTGTTGCTTAAATGACAATGAGTCATCGAACTTGATGCCCAGATTACGGGCAGAGGAGATGGTATTGGGAGGGGCTTCAGCATCTTCGGGCCACCACTGTTTGGGAGAAAACACATTTTGAGGACCGAACGGCAACATTTCGGTTCTCCCCGAATTACATTTGAGATGGTTGCTCTTCATCCACTCAAATGTGGCAGTGAGGCAGTTTTTAAGGTTTTCTTCTGCTTCAGGCAGGTCCCTGTCCAGCACCAGGATGAGCTGCGTATCATCAGTATAGGATATTGTGCTAATCTGGTAAGAGGAGATAAGCTCATTCAGGGGGACCATGTATAGATTGAAAAGAACAGGGCTCAAACTAGAGCCCTGAGGGACCCCTGTACTGATGAATTTTTCTTCAGAGTTAAATTCTCCCAATACTGTGACTTGTCGTCTTTGGCTAAGGACATTTTTGAACCATGTCATCACTGCTCCTCGTATCCCTGCGTTAAATAGACGGTCAACCAAGATTGTGTGTGAGACCGCGCCGAAGGCCGCCGATAGATCGAGTAATATCAAGACGGCCTTCTTCCCTTGGTCCATAGCGGTTCGCAGAGTCTCTGCCGTAAACAGGAGGGCAGATTCTGTTGAGTGCTTGGACCTAAAACCTGATTGGTTGGTGTGCAGGATGTTATTATCTTCTAAAAATTTCGTAAGTTGTTTATTGACGAAAGTTTCGGTCAGTTTAAACACCAGTAGGAGCAACGAAATGGGACGCAGGTTAGAGAGAGTGGTCGGATCAGGTAGAGATTTTTTCTGAAGAGGCTTTAACGGCTGCTAGTTTCCATTCACAGGGGATCTCAGCCGTGGCAAGTGACGAGTTGATAATGCCATTAATAATAGGATTTACCTCCTTGACCAGAGCTTTTAAGAACGAAGGAGGACAAGGGTCAAAAGGTGATCTGGATTTGCTCGATAAGATGGCCTGATGTGACTCCTCTAAGGAGATAGGGGCGAATGCGTCAAAGCAGGTCATGTTAGTATTCTCCCTGCTTTGCCTCACCCTTTCCCCATCTGAGGGAGTCGATGTCGGTTTGGGAAAATCCTTGACAATGTCTAGGATTTTCTTTTCGAAGTAGTTAGCAATAGACTTGCAAAGCAGCAGGGAAGGTGGGATTTCCTGTGAAAGTGCTCTAGGTTTAGTGAAACTATTTACAATCTTAAAAATCTCTTTCTGTCCGTTTTCAGAGGAGGCTATTGCCTCAAGAAAGTGAGCTTTTTTTGCCAGCTTAATTGAGGCATGGTACTGCCTTCGGGCTGCTTTATAAATATTACAGGTATTGGCCTCGTAATTCCTACGCCACCTCCATTCCAGTGATCTCACTTCACCTAATTCCACTTTCAGGGCTAATGAGAACCATGGGGCACTCTTTTTATTTTTGATACCACCTGAGTTTTTTACACTCGTTAGGTCTGCAGACTTACTGAGTATCGTAATCCACTCACAAAACCGCTGATTGTCTGTCGAGGTATGACCAGTTAGTGTAGGTTTACTCTCTCTTACTTTCTCCAAGAGATCTGGCCGGGTAAGTAATTTTTTCCAGTCTGGTTTACAACTGGCAACTATTTTTTTGTGGCTTTCACTGGGACATTATGTTTTAATAAAAGGTCAAAAGGGATACATTTATGATCAGACCAGGTTTGGACACAGGGGGTTTGATTGTCAGGATGTCTGAATTAGAACAAATGCAGTCTAATATATGACCTGCTATATGTGTGGATTCCTGTGTCAACAGGGTTAGGCCAAGGACACTAATTGTATCCATAAAACAGGTTACCCCTGGTTCTCTAGGGGAATCTAAGTGGAGGTTACGATCCCCTAGCAACGTAAAATGGGCAAATCGGAGCGTGAGATCGCTCAGTACATCCCCAAAAGCTTTCCAGGAATTCTTTGGGTTGACCCGGAGGGCGATATACCAGGGCGCCAGAAAACGTGAAAGAGTCATGGATAGTTAAACAAAAGGCCATGGCCTCTGCCCCCTCGATATCTGGCAGCTCATATGTGGTACATTTCATAGTGTTGCGGTAGATAATAGCCAGCCCCCCTCCCCATTGCTCCTGCCTATCCAATCGCTGGATTAGAAAGCCTTGCGGGAGGGCCACTACTATGTCCAGATTGCACCAGGCCTTCAACCAGGTTTCCGTAATGAGGAGCCAGTCTAAGTCCCCCTCCGTAATTAGGTCATGAATGTGTTGTGCATTCTTGCTAAGGGGTAGAGCTTCTCCGGATCTGCGCTAGCTGGTGTGGAAAAAAGAAGAACTGACGTCAGCGCGCATGGGCGGCGTCCAAGTACTCAGACATCATTCCGGCGCTAACGATGCCGACGACTGACGCAGAGCCGAGGACGACGCCTGCCGGCGCGCAGGGGTATTGCTACGCAAAATTTTCCGGATCCAGTCTGACGCCTGGGGTTATTCTAAGGTAAGGAATCTATCACTAACGTGTCTCTTTCAGATAGAACCCTTAGGATAACCTTTCAAAGACGACGTTAATAGAATTTTAAAGTTTTTCACCCACCTTGAGGAAGCCCCAGGCCCATTGGCCATGTAAAGGGGTGAAACACGTGTTGGCTGTTCCTTCACTCACTCCTATGGCAAGAGTGTCAGTACTATTATAAACACCCTACAAAAAAACAGTGCGTGATTGGAATTTCTTCCAGAACAAACAGATGAAACTAATCTTGCCCAGACAAACCTGTTGATCCCCGAAATGGTTGGATGGTTTAAGAGATGCCATTGAGTGTGATATCTCCTCCAAATCAGGGAGTATGAAGGTAATCCAGCAAGCATTGTTTTTGGGTGTGTACTCTGGAGTAAGGCGGAGCACTCACTGCTTCTGGTACTGTCACACCCAGGGAGCTCATTGACAGCAGATTAGTGGCGGCACATTGCAGTTCCAGATCAATACTCCTATACTTTTCCGAAAAGTGCGCTGAGAAGTCTTCACCGGGACCTGCGGTTTTGATTGCAGTAGGATTAGCCTGTTTGATGATATTAAACAGTTTTTCGCGCTGTCAAGCTGCGCTCTGAAATTATCTGATTTAGCAATGTGAATGTGTTTGTTATAAGAGCTTCTCTTCTTCCTTAACTGATTGAGATTAGGGATGGAGGGGGAATTTCTCCACCGTCTCTCAGAGAGCCTTAAATTGCGTCTTTCGTCGTTAAGAGAACCATTGATCCAAGGTATGGATTGTTTGGCAAGGGATCCTTAGGAGTTGCTTCAGGGCTGCAGAGTCGAGGATGTTTGTCATGGTGTTGACGTAGTGATCTGTCAACTCATCCAAATTATTCATGTTAGTGGGAGGTTTTAGAACCTTCTTGCTCAAGTTGGTGAGGTTAGACATGTTGATGTCAGGTTATGAGACACTTGCTTGTTTTTGAGTGTTTGACCTTGTCTGAGCAATACCTTTTCCAGGATGTGGAAGTAGATTTGGTGATGACATAATACCATGTGATTGGTCTGATCATCTAGTTGAATGATGTGGTCTCTAGCTAGAATAAGGGCATGGGTAGCGCCCTTGGAGTGAGTGGTCAGGTGCAAGCCTGTATATAGTTGAGGTTGGAGAGGAATGACTTAAGAGAGCAAACTAGTGCATCTCCAGATCCTAGGTCAAGATCATTGGGGGAGACCTCCTTCTGGTGCTTACCCACTCAAACTCGGGCCGTGGGCGTCTGGTGCAGAATTGCAGTCTTACCAAAATCTGGATTTCGGAGGGGAGTCTTTGAGCAAAGCCGGTGCTCACGAGTTTGTGGGAAGGACGCAGGGCAGGTCCTCCTGGCTATGGGGGTAGCTGGCTGCTGGACTCGCCGGGTTCTTGCTATAGGCAGGTCGTACATGGGAAAGGCCAGTAGGATTGGAGCCAAGAAAGTTGGCATCCTCTTCTTCTTCTTCCTGGGTCAGCATGGCCCTTCGGTCCTTCTTTCTTGAATCGGAGGAGGCAAGGTTCAGGGTCACGCTAAATACTAAATTTAGGGGCATTAATGGGGTGTGCAGGTCAGGAGCAATGGCTCCCTTCCTGGGGGGGTGGTACACCAACATTAAGCCACCCTCCAGTCTGAGGGGACAGGACACTCTTCCCAATTGGCTGGGTCCCTCATCTTCAAGATGGAGATGTGTGCTTCACATCTCGTACCCCACCTGAGGCTGCCACACCGCTCTTCCTAGCTTCCATTTCCCATTGATTTTACCACCCTAAGTGGGGGACAGAACTGGGGAGAGTCAGTTGCTGGGGACAGCAAAAGGCAGTAACTGTATCCAAAGGCAGCAGGCCTTTGAAGCATCCCCTTTCTTGGATCCAGCCCATCCTGGGGGAGGAGGCAGGACACCACTGCCCAGGGTGGGCTTTGTTTCTGGACCCAGAGAGTGGAGGCACTCTACCCAGGGGTCTGGAAACCGGTCTGCTGGTGGTGGCAAATGGCAGGTAGCCATTCAGTAACCACACTAGAACTGGTCGATTTTCAGGGGCATCAGTGTGGGTTTAATGTGCTGAGAAGTTTCCTACCAAACTTCAGTTTTTAGTAAAGCCAAGATGGAGCTCTGGAGTTCATAATGACCAACACCCAGACGATATACTATTTATGGCTTTACTACACTAACAATGTCTAAGAATGGGCTAAGACACTGTAAGGGTACAGGGCTCATGCCACTGTACCCTCACCTTAGGGCTAGTGCACCCTGCTTCAGGGTGACTTACTTAGGCCTTAGGCAGTGGGCTGCAGGTGCCATATCGACTCTTTACCTTT
Organism: Lissotriton helveticus; assembly: GCF_964261635.1. Lineage (NCBI taxonomy): Eukaryota > Metazoa > Chordata > Amphibia > Caudata > Salamandridae > Lissotriton > Lissotriton helveticus. The sequence continues at coordinate 184,777,007 of NC_136060.1, forward strand.
CTATGCACCAAAAGATGCAGCCTGCAATGGCAGTGTGTGGATATTAAGGTACAGGGCCTCTAAGGGTTGCTCAAGAGGTGCTGCAGCCCTATGAGGCTTTCCCTGGTCACAGGGCCCTTGGTACCTAACAAGGGGCTTACCTGTGGCCAGAGATGTGCAAATTGTGGGTACAAAGGTACAGTTTTGGGAAAGCATGCAGGCCCTGGGAACGTTATTGGCAGGGATCCAGGGCACATCAAGTCAGGTTGCATCTGATGTCAGGCAAAAAGTGGGAGGGTAACCTTGCAAAAAGAGGCACTTTCCTACACTTATGTCCACTACATATCTTAAAATGGCTGACCGCACTTGCAAAGCCTGGAGTATCGACTCAGGTTTGTAGAGGTGTCCTGCTCATGCAGGGGTACCCTCACACTTGCAACCATACACCCTGCCCTCAGGACTGAAAAGCCTGCCATAGGGGTGACGTAAAGGTTGAAAGTGCAGTGACCTAAGATATAAAGAAACATATATCTGTTGTGAGAGATGCAAGCACTAATTCACACAGGCTGCATTGGCAGACCTGTAGTCACAGTTTAAGTGGACTCCCATGGGTGGCACAATTCATGCTGGAGCTCATGGGAGACCCCTGGTTTACCTATGCCCCGGGTACCAGATGTGGAGTTACCAAAGCCAATTTAAGGAAAAAAAACACAGATGCTGGGATCCTGATTAGCAGATACCCAGCAGACTAAGTCAAAAACATACTGACACCAGGCAAAAAAGTGGGGTTGACCATGAAAGCAGATCTTTCTTTCCTACAGTGATGCCATTAGAAAAGCTATTATAAGATTTATATCCTACTGAGGAGCAATGAATAGTGTGTTGAGGTAACATGTAAACCTTTTAGAAAGCCAGTCAGTGAGGAAACTGGGAAGACAGGTGATCCACCAGAAAGGGCATAACCAAAGGTAAGTTACTTAATCTTCAGAAGGACATCTCTAATAACTTAGATTCCTAATCCTTTTAATAGATACCAAAATAACCTCTGAAACAGCAGATGGTCTGAGCAGTGATTTACACCAGAAAATCATGCAGGAAAGAGTTTGCAAAGTGCCCTCCCTACAGAACTGAGATTCAAGACAGTAATGCCTGGCAAAGGTGCGGACGGACTAACTCATAACTAGATAGCAGATGCCCTGTACCGAACACCCCTGACTGAGGCCATATTGGCAGCCTCAATTCTAATAGAATGAGCTTGATGGCCACCAGAGACTCCTTTTTGGCAAGGCATAGCACATCTTTATGCACAGAACATACATCTGGATAAGGTGTGTTTCTGGATTCCTTTTACTTTCTTAGGGAAAGATCACAAACTACAGATGCAGCTTAGTTCTGTTTAAAAAACAAAAAACAAAACCTAAAAGTCCTCATGGGTCCAACTGGATTTAGCAGAGAGAAGAACGTGGGGAGAGTGATGCACTGCTCCACATGGAAAGGTGACACTACTTTCAGAAGAAAAGATGCCAGGTTCCTTAGCACAAGCATGTCCATAAAGAGATGGGACATGGTGAATGCTCTGAAAGTGGCTGTAGTTCACAGAGAAAGGTTCATTGAAAATGTTATGGGTCAGACCTTAAAGAAAAGCTGTGCGTAGGTTTGAAAGACATGTATATTGAAAATGTAAGTGCCAAATTAAACTTCTACTGTACCACATCAAAGGGTGCAAGGGTAACCTATATGTAAGCCCTTTTAAAACCAAATACATCACAACTGGCGACTTAACTGAAGAGGACTGATCCAACACACAGAGAAAGGCCCAACTAATAACATTTAACAGTGTCAATAACAAGAGCTTGCTGTACCGCACATAATACAAACAAGACATCTTAAAGTGAAGCCTGTAGTGAATCGCATCAGGCCACAAACTTCACTTAACAACCAGAATAAACCGACTTAGTGGATGAGCTGCAAACAGCCATGACATCCGCTATTTCCTTGGGCGGAGAGAATAGCTCATCTGGTTACAGTCAATCTCCATGGATGTAGATGTACATTGTGGAGGTTCAGGTGCAGGTGCAGAAAACAGCCCCGATGTTGGGAGAATAGGTACTCCTGAAGAGGTAGGCAGAGCAGGGAACAGATGCTTGGACTCTGAAAGCAGAGCACCAGACGATCCAAGCCTTGTCTGGGCCTATCAGAATTATCTGAGCACAGCCCGATCTGACCTTCAACAGAACCTGTGGAAGCAGCGGCGGGAACAGAGTTCCAGAGTAGGCAAAATGTATCCCCAAAGAAACCTTGAGGGACACTATTGAATGCAACGATGAATGTTCTTGCAGGTGGCAAAAAGATCTACTCAAGGCACATCCCACTGGCCAAACATACCCTGAACCACCTCCATATGCAGGTGTCACTGGTAGTCAGCTAGCTACTATATGACGTGTTTGGGCTGGATGGTCGGGTAATTTCCAGGACCGTCCGCTATCTGGTAGGCCCTTAAAAGTCAGAAGACAATCTCAGTGCTTCCTTGTACAAGAGAGGTGACTGTTGCCAAACCATAATGCCCAGTTTGTTGCAGTACCTCTTAGTGGTTGTGTTGTCAGTCGGTGAGGACCTGCAAAGGACTATGCTTGATGGAAGGCAGAATGGCATGCAGCTCCAGAAGACTGATGGAGTGCCGCTGCGCTACCTTGTCCCGGTGTGGTCAAAGGCAGAGTCTACGCATCCATCATCACTGTGAGCACTGGATAGGGTAGTGCGATCAGCCTATCAAAAGTCAGGGTGGAATCCTCCATCCACAAAAAAACAAGTTACTTTCCTGCACATTGGGGTTCTCTAGTATTGACATCTTTCATGGATTCACATGCTTGAACCTTCCCAGTCATCATGGTGGGAGTCTCAATGTACCTTATAAGCAGTACACAAAAAAGTACACAGAAACCACAAGTCCCTGCAGAGCCACCATATCTCAGATTTCGAGCACAATTGTGAATTACTTCCTAAGCGTCATGAGGCATAAGTGGCCAGCCTAAAACGGGGAGTTGGGACAGGCCGCATGTGAAAATATGAAATATTTCAAAACTGGAGAACCACAGTGTACAGGTAACTTGTTTTTTCTCCAATACTGAATCTTTCATAGATTCTCATGCTTGAATCAGAATATTAAGCAGTACAATATTATAAAAATAAAGCGTTAGACGGCATGGACACTTTCTACCCTAAAACAGGAAGTTTGGTAAACCCATATATAGACAAAGAACATGTACGCAAAATTTTACATAGAGAACGAAACCTTCAGAATTGTCATCTCATATCTATAAACACATAAAATATCTAGATATGTACCTATATATATATATATATATATATATATATATATATATCTCACAACAACGATTCCTCCGATAGAGAAAGCCTGGAGTCGTAGTAATAAGTCAAAATCACCACGAAACAAAGTTCTTGTTAATTTATTCTTAAATCCATTGGGGTGTCAAAACAAGGCAAACCCAACGCGTTTCGACAGCCTCCGCTGTCTTGTTCACTGTTAATTTTAAAGTGCATTTTCACAAACTTATAAACAATAAAGTTGCATACAAAGTCACTCCCCCGAAAGGGGCGTTTCCCAAAACCCACCATAGTTTGTATATGCCACACCCCTCAAGGTTATAAGGATTATGGGCTTTGTAGTGAAACCTTAATTTTGAGCATAAAGGCTGTTTTAAGAAAAAATAATAGAATTTCTGCGTCACACAAAACTTTGGAATCTTTTGGTCTTTTGTTTGTCCCGTTTGATTTGCGAGATATCTAGATATAAATATATAGACAATACCGCCCTCCAGTGGGCCAAATAAACAACAAGTCAACAGGATTCCCTCTAAGGGTGATGCGGGTGGGTGGTGATGGGCACTGTAGGTAGTCCCCAAGTAGTGGGTGAGATGTTGCAAAATGTGGGGGCTGTGAATTGTGAGGGAGTGTGAGATATAGCGGTTGGGCTCAACCGCAGGAGTAACGCGGCCACGCTTGCAGCGCCTATCGGGAGAGGAAAGGGAGCCATACGGTTAGAGAGATATATATATATAAATTTAGGAAATAAGGTGTTCCTTAATGAAACAGTGGACATAAAACTGCTTTACCAACAGCCAAATCTGCTTTCCATGTTGTATCCAAACAGTAGTGCTTGGTAGAGGTATGGGCATTTGACCATGTCGCTATTCTACAGATGTCTGGGAGTGATACTCCTGATAATAACACTGGGGACATAGCCATCTTCCTTGTCAAATGTGTGGTCACCTTTGATGACATCGGTTTTCCTGCCTTGTCATGACAAAAAGAAATAGACGATGCTATCCAATGGGATATACTGCTTCTTGTCAGAGCTTATCCCTTTCGGGGAGGAATGAAGGATATGAGTAATTGATCCGATTTTCGAAAAGTCTGTGTTCTTTCAATGTAAAATCTCAAGCAGCATCTGACATCAAGCGTGTGCAGAGATCTTTCCGCCGGAGATGATGGATCCAGGAAGTAGGATGGCAATATAATAGCTTCATTCTGGTGGAACGAATTTGGGACTTTAGGTATGAAGTTTGGATTTGGATTTGTTTGCAATAGAACTTTGTCCTGTTTGAATTGAGTAAAGGTTTCGAAGACTGAGAATGCTTCGATTTCACTTACTCTCCGGGCTGTCAATGCCAGCAAGAGAGCTGTCTTTCAGGATACAAATTTGAAGTCTGCCTTATGAATAGGCATGAATAGCAGCCTCATCAGTTGAGCAAAGGAACGTATTTAATTGCCAGGAAACTGCTGGACGCTTTAGCACCGGAAACACCCTGAAGAGTCCCTCCATAAATTCTTTTATCACTCCAGACGACCAAAGTGATACATGTCCAGGCTTTCTCCGATGTCTCGAGATTGCTGCCAAATGCACTTTTATAGAGGAATGTGCCAATCCTACCCTCACAACTGGAACTAGTATTGTAATATCTGATCCGGTGTGGAATGAAAAGGACGTACATTGTTGTCTATGCACCTGTGACAGAATCTCTTCTATTTCGTGACATAAGTTTTATTGGGGGCAAACGCTCTTGAGCGATTCAGAATGTCCCTACAGTCTTGTGGAATATTCAGGGATTCAAATTCCTGGTCACGAGGCACCAAGCGGATAAATTCAGCGAGTCTACCTGCAGATGTACCACCTGCCGTATTCATGAATAGGTAAGAAAAGGATGTGAGGGGACACAGACAACCTCAACAGTTCTGAGAACCAAACCTGTCTCGGCCATGTATGTACAAGACTAGCTCAAAGACTAGTCCGGTAGATACATTTTCCAGCATCTTACACCATGACAGGGCTTCTGGAATTTTCTGAGTGATAATGAGATCTACGAATGAACCTTGAGCTTGGATCCACTGGATATCTAGTTCCTGAAGTGGGCCATGCAGCCTGCAGTTTGGGCTCAGTGGAATCCACAAGTAGAGCATTCCAAGCATTGACTTGTACATGCTCACTGAAACTGACTTTGTATTTGAGATGGTATATGCAAGATTTTGTGGATGTGTTCTGTCGAAGGGAAAGCCTTCGCTACCTTGGTATCCAGGACTACAATAAACACCAGAGATCGTGTTGGTATGAGGGATGATGTGTCCATGTTGATTTGTACACCTAGCACCTTGAAGAGCTGCTGACAAGCCCATACAGAGCTTTCTGCAGAGGTATGTGGGTTCTTGGACTAGCCAGTCGTCGAGACGGAGATAAACTTGCTGTCTCAAAAACACAGCTACTGGCGCCATACACTTCAGGGACACCCTTGGTGCTGGCCAGAGACCAAAGGGCAGAACTTTGAACTGATAGGGACACCCTGCCACCTCAAACCGTTGATATTTGACATGAATGGGGATGTGAAAATTAGCGTCTAAGAGATCTAGATATGTCAAAGTCTCCTTTGTTGATCATCAAAAGAATATCCTGCAACAGCAGCATTTTGACGTTTTAAAAAATATATATATTTGTTCAAATCCCTGAGATCCATTACCTGTCTCAAATAGGTACTCTGTTTATCAGAAAGACATTTGAATAACATCCCTTTCTGCGATGTTGCTGCTGAACTGCTATTGCTCCTTTCAGGATAAGGTTTGAAATTTCCTACTTCAAAAGTTAGATGTTGATGTTTTCTCGGAATAGGAGGGAGTCCAGGAGGCATCTGGACAAACTCTAGGGTGTGTCCCTGATGAAAAATGTCCAACACCCATTTGTCTGATGTAATATTGCACCATTGATGGTAATACGCGACAGGTAGTGATTCTGATGAGGCTTGTGTTGGAACAAGGTGGCTGGTGGAACTAAAATGTCACTGATGTCTGGAGTTGTCCTGGGACTTTCCTCTTGTTGGAGGGTGTAGTCAATTGGACTGTTTGTTGGTTGTATGGCATGTTAGATACTCGAAACTGCTGCTGACCCGCATACTGGCACTATCCCTGTTGCAGGTAAGGTTGATTTCTATAGGAGTAAAAGGAAGTCTTTGGTGGTATAGACCACTTCCTCTAGCCCTCGAAATTACTGGCAACGCTGTTGCTGGAGCATTCCTAGGGACCGTGCAGTTTCAGTGTCAGCCTTTATGCCTTGCAAGGAGTGGTCAATAAGCTTTCCAAAAATATTTTCACCATCGAATGGCACATCTATAACGTTTGACTGAATCTCAGGGCGAAAAGAGGTAGCTTTCAGCCAGTACGGGGTGCGAAGAACTTTTGCTCCCACCATTTGTCTTATAGCAATGGATATATCCCACATCGCTTTATCTATGACCATTGAGGCTGCTCTGGCGCCCTCCTAAAGAATCTGTGTAGCCTACACTTTCTTAATGTCAGGGAGATGGTCCAGAAAAGGTGCCAAGTTGGACCACATCTGACGGTCATAGCAACCTAAGATGGCTAAGGCGTTTGATGCAAGTGGCCGCCATTAGTGTGAAGGGTTTTCCTACACCATCCAGCCTTCTGCTGTCCTTATTGGGAAGAGCTGCACACAGAGCCAAAGGCTTTCTGGGGCGCCTTTGGGCTGCCTGCATGACAATCTACTCTGGTCTTGGGTGCCTAATCAGATATCCTGGAGAAGACTCCGGGGCTTTATAATTTTTTGGTCCATTCTCGTACCTACGGCAGGTACTGAAGCCAGATTTTTCATAAGCTTGATTCCCTCCTCCCAAATGTAGCTTACCATTGCAATGGCCCTTATAGACTTCCTGGTGGAATCTTTAAATTCATATAGGAAACACTCTGCTTGTCTCATGGGGAGAGTTAAGTCAAATCATTTAGAGGCTCATGCCAATAGCTCATGGAATCCTCCCAATCTCCTCAGATGGGGAATTGGCCGAAGAAGGTGAGGGAGATGGCGAGGATGGTGCAATGTAGTTATCCCATTCTGCACCCACAGGAACTGCGTCATGTACAGACTTTCCTTCCTCTGGCTGGTCTTCCAGATCACTTTCGATGTAATCATCTCTGATGGTTAAGACGAGAGGGTCCACGACGCCCTCTTGTGCTGGAGCAGGCTCCGAAACCTCAGGAGACGTTTTCTTGTTGCCTTTCTTGCAGAGTCAGAGTGCGAGGAAGAGGAGTATGAAATTCTGGGAAACGTGTTCTAATCGTCCAGCATGTGTCTGAGGTCCAGCGACATTGGTACCACTAAGGTATCCCCTCGTGAAGGAGTCATACCATATTGCTCCTCAAAATCATAATGCTGTTGGAATGAATCATATCTACGTGGCCTAGGTGGAAGACGATCTTTAAAGAGAAGTCAGTCTCCATATATTCCGAAATATCCCTTTAATACTCTTCCTCATTGTCAGTATTCTGGCATTTCACCTTTAGTTGTGATGGACTATATGCGGGTCCAAACGAATCTTCATCTGCCGATTCTTCCAAATCTAAGTGTGACAGAGGAAACAGTGATACTTTGCTGAAGGATGTCAGATCTCAGGACATCCGCTTCGATTCCTGTGGTAGAGTCGCTCTCTTCTGCTCCGTCAACAGTGATAAGTTTAATGGTTATCGTCTTCGACTATCCCTGAAATGACGTGATTTAAACATAATCGTCGATGAGGTCATCATCGTCAAATCCATCCTTGGGGCAACACTCCTCTTGTTGCCACCGACCTTACAGTTGTAATTGAAGCCACCAGTTGTCAGATTTTTCTGTAGTCGTCGACAGAGGTCTCGCCGCATGGGCACTGAAGTTGAAGACTTCTTGTGAGTAGAGGTAGTAAAAGACTCAGAAGAGGTTAGTTTTTCTTGCCTTTTTTGAATCTGCCTTAGATGAGGTAAAAAAATAAACAAAATGCCAGTACTGCACCTTTCTTTGACCAATAGTTTGATGGGCAATGAATCAAACCTCTGCCCTCACAAAACCGCTTTTTCCGTTTGAATTAACGAAAAAGCTTTATTCATACCCATTTTTCTTCCTCTTTAGATGAGGTAGAAGCCTCACGTTTCCTCTTACGCTCATGAATAGAGCGGCCCTCTTCAATGTCAGACCCAAAGTCAGATCTGGAGTTCTTTTGAAGCCACAACAATCTCGCAGCTCGGTCTTTCAAAGTTTTAGCAGAAAAAGTTCTGCAGTATTTAAAATCCCTTGGAACATGATTGGGAAGAAGGCAATAAAGGCAGTCCTTATAAGGATCCTTAGAGAAGAACTTTGCCTTTCCACAAGACCTGCAAGGTCTGAATAATCTCTTCTTAGATCCAACGCTTTCCCTACTGTTGCACCCTCTGGAGTGGGAATAGTAATTTTTATCCCTACGCTATCCAACGCTTTCCCTACTGTTGCACCCTTTGGAGTGGAAATAGTAATTTTTTCCCCTACGCTATCCAACGCTTTCCCTACGGTTGCACCCTATGGAGTTGGAATAGTAATTTTTACCCCTACGCTATCCAGCGCTTTCCCTACTGTTGCACCCTCTGGAGTGGGAATAGTAATTTTTACCCCCACGCTATCCAGCGCTTTCCCTACTGTTGCACCCTCTGGAGTGGGAATAGTAATTTTTTCCCCTACGCTATCCAACGCTTTCACTACTGATGCAATATGTAGAGTAAGTATATATATTAATTTATATGTAGCTTTTAATTTATTTTAAATGTATATGTATTAGTTATTTTTTAAATGTTTTAATGTTTATATCTAGAATTTGTTAAATTATATGTATTTTTACATTAATACATTTTAAAAAACGATATTTTTTACTTCGATATTTTTGTACTTACCTTTATGTAGATAGAACTTCGATATTTTTGATATCGATATTTTTGTATGTCTATATTCTGTCTGTCGATATTATGTCATAGATCCCTTAAATTCCATTGTCCAGAACAGCCCCATAAAAAAAAGGATTCACACTGGTTGAAGGTGGGATTTCGCTTCTTGATGGAGAAGCCTAGCTGTGGAAAAATAAGACTAGTACTGAACCAGTGGATATTGGTAAAATCCTCTGCTGCACCATGCCACAGGCTGATTGCTGCCTCTGGTGGGAAACTATGTCAAATTGGATGGGTTGGGTAGAGCAAGCCTAAGGAACCGCCTGTGGCGCTACAACCTTTACATTTCTGTCAAGCTGAAGCTCCCCTGCCACCCCACTTCTTCTCACCAAACAGCCTGAAGACTTTTAAAAGCAAATATATATGTCTGCATCTCCTCGGAGATGCCTGTAGTGTGCATTTTAAAGCATGACAGCAAATCACCCCTGCAGAGCACACAGCCTAACATTGTGACCAGCCTAGCCCTCAAACTTTATTTAGCCATGTTCGGTCTCTATCATGGCCTATTTGTGTGAAGAAGTTGAAACACAAAACTTTGCGGTGTTGGTTGCAGAGTCATCAAGGCTGGGTTACCCAGACCAGGCCTACGGCACCTAACTAACACACGACCTACCAGCAAAGTTGAGACGGCCTTTGGTTATGCTGCAGTCAGTTTCTGTCAAATCTTCATTGAAAGATAGCATATGCTCTCAAGTTGAAGGACCAGGTTGCAAAATTTAAGTAAGAAAGATAGCCTTAGTTTTGAACATTGTTTAATAGGGTTCCAACACCTCTGCTGCCCTAATAATACAACAGCAAATGAAGTGATTTCCTCAGTAGGGGGCCCAATTTAAATTCTGGTGAAGTGTCCACACACTATCAATTTGGAAGTCCGTGTATAATCCATCAGAGACAATGTGTGAGACCAGGCACAGTCTTACATATATTGTGGACTTGATCCAAAGTAATGGTATTCTGGGGATCTGTGCTCTCTGCCATTGCCAAAACTGAGGTCACGTTTACTGACAAAAACCGAGTGTTCCTTATTTCAGGAGTGCCATTACATCAGACTTTATCACGTTACTCCACCAGAGAGAACATTTCCCATTTACTGTTGGCCACCAAACAAAGTATCTTGGGGTTCTGGGACAGTTGTGACCCCCAACCATAGACATGCTTCTCTAGAAAAAGTGGAAACTTTTAGTTTATGTGACAATAGTCTACGATTTGAAAGAAAAAATGCACAATTGTACCAAAATGTGGTACCAGGTCCTAAATAAAGATAACTGAGGTCTAACATGTCCAAACAGAATGCGCGTACCGGGACTCTTGGTCATTGAGAGATCACAAGACAGCAGGCCAGAGGGGTCCAGCTGGGGGAGCAAGAGACGCTGATAAGCAATGATACTTTAAGTGTCATGATGCCATGTGGGGGTAATTCTTTGATTGTTGGCAAGGGGATGTGGGGGATATTGTTGGTTTCCAATCGCAGTGGGTATGCCCACCCTAAGCTCTGTATTTTGAAATCCCCAAATCATGATTCAAACCTAAATATAATCTATCATCAGTGTAATCAGAGAGCAGCAAATTGTCCACTTCCTTCTCTTCAACCACGGCATGTGAAGCAATCTGCAAGTCTTGTAAGGGCCTCGAGCCCAATAAGACATCGGGTAACTGAAGATATTGGTACTGAGGTAGAGGCACAGCTGTAGAGTTTTAAAACCGCACAGGTTGTGCTGTTGTAATTTCTTAACTAGACATTGATCCAGATCTAGTTGAACTTGGAGTCCGAATATAAGCATTGAACCTGGAACTAGCGCCACAGGCGTCACAAGCGCCGGCCCAGCCTGAACAGACATCACCTCTGTCAAAGGAAAGGAGAAGAAGCCTGGTATCTGGCTAATGGTGCCAGTCAGCACTGGGTCAAGAACCAATGGTGGAAGTCTGACTGGGAGCCCCGCAGATCCATGGGGCCAAAAGGTGCTGGGGTCCCACAATCGTCTGGAAGAAATGCACCATTCCCTTCCTGAAGGCCTCTATGTAGGAGAGTAGGGTCTGCAATCCTATGGTCACCCCAGATTTTTGCTTTTTGCTTCACTGGTTTACGACTTTCCCTGGCTGTGGGCCTGCTAATCAGACCCACAGCCTAGCTGTTCTCTCTAAATTGACACACATGTACTTTAGGTGCATTTACCAATTGGTATTGGGTCACCTCATCAGCTCCTGTACAGTGTACCTTAGGTACCCAGGGCATAGGTGGACCCAAGGCCTACCAGGGGCTGCAGCATGTATTATGCCACCCCTGGCTGACCATCTAAACAGACACAACTGGCTGTAAACAGCTGGGGCAAGGTGGTGTAATCACCCTTTGCTGTAGATATAGTATACCTATATCTAACCCCAAAATGGACACATATACTCCTATCAGTCACTCCTATGGAAGGCCTTATCAATCCTGAAGGCAGAGTGCTTGGAATTATGTGAGATGGTGCTCTAGCATGAGCTGAGCCTGTCTACAGCTTTCGGAACCAAGTCTTTTAGCTGTTTCCATGATAACGCTATACCATATACTCTTAAGTGCATTATAACCCTCGCGGTTATTGCTAACTTTGGCATAGCATTATCAAAACATGTCGAGTAAGGTGTCATACGAATTGGAATACTACCCCCTCGCCAGTTCTGGCGACGGCGGTTGCATTCCACCCTTTTAGAGGGACACGACATGTATGTAACTGTGAACCCCGGTTAAAGTTAAGCAGAGCCTCAGCATCACAAAATGGATGCTGCCACCACAGACACAAGTCTGACCTCCTGCTGCTGGGAGTCCTTCCAGCGAGGGAGGCCTGGACAAAGGGTTTCCTGCCTTGGGAGGTGCTAGCACCACCCCAGACAGGATTTTGTGTATTGAGGTAGGGAGGGCTGAAAGGAATGAGACATGCCTGGGGCACACAAGGTGTCCCTGTGCATACCCCGGTTCAAACCAATTGCTGGGGCACTCCAGCCCCAGCTCTAGCGCGAAACCGGACAAAGGATAGGGGGTGTAACCACCCCCCTTCCTGGTCCCACCCATGGGAGGGACCTAGTCACTAGTGCAGCCCCCTTTAGCAGGATAAAGGTAGGAGCTGGTCCCATTCCAAGTTAGATTATCCTGAACAACTTTACAAGAAGAAACTCTGGACTTCGACGTTCTGCTCCCCAGAAGACTGAAGAATCTCCCTTGTGGACAAGGAGTGTCCACCCTGCAACTGCAGGCACCATCAAGCGTCCTATCGGTTCTCTTTGTCGTCCTTCCTACCGGAACCAGACTTCAGAGCCCGACGAGACCTGGACTAACAGACCTCTCCGACCTCTACCCACATCTGCAGCACAGCTGAGACCCGTGGGTGCGACGAGAGACGTGGGACCAGCCATCTTGAAGAAACTGCACTTCGCTTCCAGCACGACTCCTGAGGCATCCTCGAGTAAGTGCTTTGGGGATTGATAAGCCCCAGCCCCAAGCAGCCCCTGCACCGAAGACCAGCCCCCCAGCATCCACGAGATGGGAGTGGGGCCCTTTTGCTTGGTTGCTGCTCGACGCGTTGTCTGGTCACTTGCCGGCTGGCTAGTGGCCTCCTAGATGACGATCCTTGAAATCTACACTGCTGGTCTGGCTGCTCCAGACCGGCCCTTGCTACCCTCAAAAAGAGGAGCATCCCAGACCCTCCTGGTCCACTCCAGACGCAGTTTCCACTCACCGTGTGGGTTGCCTTTGCCAAGGCCTGTTGACTCCAAATCCGGATAGGACACCGCCAACAGCGAGAGCCTGCGTGGGACAGCTTGTGCCTCCATCCTGGTCGTCGAAGACACCTCCTGGTCCACGTGGCTGCAGAGACAAGCGTCCACTCTTCACCTGATCGCGACGACAGCATCTGGTTCCCTCCTAGTTCCACACCGGTCACTGGCTAGTGACTTTGAACACTGTCCCCTCTGCTTTCAGGTCCTCTTCTTACTCGATCCACCCTTGGATCGCACCGGACATCTTCCTCCTGGTCGCCTGCAGCATCTTTCTTCAAGGCTCCATTGACTTAGACGCGGGAACCCAACACACTTTCACACCTATGCACCCGCAGCCCGTGGGTGAGGTAACGAGAGCATTTCGGTGCTCATAGGTAGATTGACTCTCCTAGTGTCCAGATATCCAGTCGTTTTAGTCTTAACTAGTCGGAACTGTCTGTTACTTACCTTTTTGTAATTTGTTCTGGCCATTGACTTTGTTCCGCATCTCGCGTGTGAGTTCACACTCTGCACACGCGTCCCGTGGGCCTCCTGCTACTTACCCAAGGATAGGGTAGTGTAGTCCCAGCGATCCTACAGCCTCTGGGCATCTTCATTTCCTCCATCGATTTCCTTATACCATTTACTTAGTATATGGTTTGTTGTGCCCCTAGGGCCCCATTGTAATTTGTGTGATTTACGGTGTTTTTCTTAAGAGTCTTGTCATGTGCTTAGCCCTGTGATCTCATAAAGAGTTCAGAGGTGTTTTGTTATTAATAAATATATTGTTTATTTTCATAACAACCTGTGTGGTGTCCTTTCATCTGGTATTCAAGGGGTTATATGTGGTAAAACAGCTGGCTTCACATGCCAAAAGAGTTTAGCCTAAGACTGCTTTGTCCATGCTACCATTAGGATAGCTGGTCTATAAGGTTGACTTACAACCAATCACCATAAGGGTTGTTTGGACTGATACAAGGTGATCACTAGAACTAGTGAGCATCATATATCAGGCCAACTTCTCACACTCAACTCTTGTGAAGTAGAGGATGGCCTTGTAAATTCAAAGTGAAGAGCTATTGCTGAGGTATAGGGTCGGATCGGACTAGCACAGCATCAGGCCTTGGAGTACCAACTGGGTGATCCCTCCCTGGAGTGGGAATTATAGGAACCAGGGGACTCCCTTAGATCTTCTTGTATTTGCATAAAGATTGCTCCTTAGACTTTGTCTTGGACTTAACTTCGAACATGGACCTCAATGAAGACCAAACTTGGAGCTGAACAGTTTCTTCTGCTCCGCAATTTACAACTTCACTTGCCACGCCCAAATGGCCTTTGGGTGCACTGTCACCTTGCTCTGTATCATGTTTGGAACCAAGACACCAAAGAATGACATTATAGAGGTTCATAACAGATCGGCTTCTTGCAGGTGCAGCATGGTTGATGCAAGTAATTCAGGAGATGGCATTGCTAGCACACCAACAGGAAACATCATTATGGAAATCAGTAAATCACCAACAAAGTTAGTGAGCAAAGGTCTGGATCACATCAAAGGGCATGGAAAAATAGGAATGGACATCAGCATGCAGGGGTGGCACTTGTATACTGCGCTGCACTAGCTCATCTGGAGGCAGAGAAGGAATGGCATTGAGTCCAATGGTGTAACCTTCAAGCACGTGGGAGAAACCACTGGAAAAGTTTCCAGATGTAGACAAGTGCCTAGAGGAATTGAAAAAGTGAGGAATTTGCAGTTAGAAAAGGACATGTTACAGCAACAGGGTTTATCCCTGAAACTTCCATTGGGGAATTTTGAACTAGTTGCTCTCAAAATTTTGAGGTATATCACTGGCAAAGTATTGAGGCTGCTCCGGAATCTGGTCAATGAGGAGCAAAAAAACCTCATGAACAGGACTCTAGTGTAAGCTGGTGCCTCATCTACTTATGTTGTCACCTCCTCTGGCAGTGCTGGTGAGCTATTACTAGGATAACGTTTTCCAGGACAGTCTGAAGCCTGGAAGGATATTTATAACATGAGGAAACTGCAGGATGAGTTAGCCTTCAAAAACTGGTTCAAGGCAAATAATAGAACTATGTGCAGTTCCTACCACCCACTATCAATTCTAAGTAATAAAAATAAAATACTTGCCAAAACTGTGCAGTTGAGGCGGCTCAACCACAAGCATTATCTATGAACAGTACAAAATCGAATTTAAATCAACCTCATGACTATATGATGGACAGTAATCCAGACCTGAATATGGTGGCAGCAACAATGAATGCAGAGAAGGCATTTGACAGTGAAGTGAGAATTGTAATACCACATTTTGGGTCGGGCCCCCATCTGAATTGGCTGATTAAATTACTGTGCTGATCCTTTGGTCAATGTCATGGATGTACTTAGTCATTGCTTTTTTTTCCCCGCTTGCCTTCAAGTCACTTTTCAAGTGGATGTCTTTTCACATAAGCCATTGTATATTACAAGGGGTAAGCATACATCAGTTTCATTATGTGAAAACAAATTACATGATTCAGACATAAATTTGATGTCAAGACAGGGACAATGCTGCATTTGTGGACTACTCTAAGTTACTCTTAACTTAGAAAACCTTATCTATTCCCTCATACTGACAGGGCATCTGGGCCTGCCAAATCCACAGCAACAAGATAGGGCATGGATGTTGGCTACTATCTGTGAAATAATAATAATTCCCAAAGTTGTGTTCACCAAGATATTCTACATTGTACTTGCCAAACAGTTTTCTGAAGATCCAAGGTTGTCTTAGCTAGTGAAGGGTGTCGACTCAAATTTGCCAAGATATCCTAAGCAGACAATGTACCTGGGCAGGTTTGTGGTTGCAGGGTTAACCTGACATTTGATGGCACAGTCAAGGTCCTTGACCTTATGTTCAAACAGCGCAGGCCAGCAGGTCTCAAGCAATGTTGAACATAATCCCTCCTTGAAGTATAGTAGCCTTCGGGGTGCATAGTGAATTTAACAGACTACAAGATGGGCATGAAAACGTTTTTGTCAAAGAACTGTACTCATCCACAGTGTCTATATGCACGTTTGAATTCGGCAATTACAAGGGAATACCGTGATTTCTGCTATTACCATGATCAGAGAATGGTCCTAGGTCGATTTCACAAAGAGGGGCATGCACTTGTTTTCTCCTTCTTGAAATGGCAATTGCTAAACTACTAAATGATGCAGCAGTACCTCAGCTTAGAGATTAATAAAAGGAAAAAAGTTAGTTATTCTGATTCTTCCCCTCCACACCCGTTTGTGTTGCCTCTTATTTGTCTGTGTTGCCTACGCTCCCATCCCAGACCCTCAAGTTATTCTTATTGCCTCTTCCCTCCCACACCCCAATTGTCTGTGGTGTCCACCTCACACACCAAAAGTGAAACAAAAGAGCTATAAGGCACCCAGCACCATAGAGCTATATTTTCCTAAGCTTCCCAAGTTAGTTTTCTAAAATAAAACTTGTATAACTTTTTTTCACTCTTGTAGTCACGATGCTCTACGACATGACTAAAAGATATTGGCAAAGTCAATAGCTCTGAAATGGACGGGATTTATTGGCTTTGCCAATGTTTGTTTACGCCTCAGGAGAAATTAAAGAATTTGAATCAGTAAAACCTAAATTGCATCTAAAAAAATGTTTAAAATACCTTTAAGCTTTCCACACAGTAGACAAGGATCTAAACACTTAAAGCGCCTGTGCACCCCACAATCAAAATGTACTTAAATTTAGTTAATAGCTCCCAGCAGTCCTTGATTCATGTCACTTCTCTTTTACAGAATTCACTGACAAGGGAATTATGTTTTCTACAAAATGTGATTTTAAAAAATGGTCACAGAAAACAAAAAAATAGAGCAAAACAGCCTAAAGACCAGCAGTAGCAAAACATCATTGTTTATGCTTCATATATAATGTGAGCACTAGCATGAGGAAATATACACCATTATCAACATTTCCAAATAAAGTAGAAAACCTTCACATGGCAAAATCTTAGTGCTTTAAAACCTGCCACAAATAAAAATGTAACCTGTTGTCTTTGACACTGTACTTCTACGCCACAAAAACAAATTGGTGGAGTTTAGGACATAATTACTTGAAAAAATTGAATATTTAGTTTAATTATCAAACAACGTGTCTGCAATGAAACATGGATGCATTTTCAGTTTAGAAGGTCTATATCATTGCCTGCAGCACAGCTGACATTTCATGTCCGGCCTGCATATTGCCATTTACAACAGGCGCCGCGAATGTAACAGGTTTTTAGAGTGTTCCCAAACATAGTACTAATAATTGTCAAATCTTTCAATTGAGGATGCAATGTCTTTTTAATATGAATAGAAAGTCCGACTATGTACACGGAAAATGAAGATTTCCATTCTGCTTGTCAAACATCAATTTTAAAGAAAGTTGATTTAGAACACAGTTCTAGTTCTTATGTGCACTTCCAGTATATACAGCAATAAAGAAACACAACAGCCTCCATAAAAGAGTTAATATTTTAGTACTGGGTGAGCAATCCTATGTCGGAACTCCAAACAGTGCTAAACAAAACAATGATTGCATCACAGCAAGTACTGTACTTGAATGGAGAAAAGCTTTAGCTCGAGAGGCCAATCATTTCAATGTACCAGATTTCTTTTGTCCAAATGTTTTAATGCAGTCTGTAACTGTTTGATTGATTTGACCAGCGAGGAGGAGAAAAAAAAAAAAAAGCAGCCCAACATAATTTTTTTTTATTTCGGTTGCTCAATTTTCAAACAAACCAAACACCTAGCGGATGCTATGGAAAGCTTGCACAACTGGGACACTGATTTCCAAATAGACCCTAAAATGAACAGTTGGGCTACTGTAAATGGCACAGACAATATGAAGAGAAAAAAATCAGTTATGTATTGGCTTTGTTTTGAGGGTGGAGTGGAGCAGCTTTCAACACACAGCACTGGTAAGGATTAGGGTGCGAACAGTCGACCATTTCAAACCAAGTGTAAACATCAACGTTACAGAAAAAGTAATCTACAGGGACATTGGACTTAAAATGGTATACTGTTCACACACCTGTCAGACCAGGTCTACTAAAAGTACAAGCATGCAAATCCACAGGCACATAGGATCCATGTTAAAAATAGTAGGCTATTTAATGAGTGAAGGCAATTATTTGATAGCGCTAACACTCAAAATGGTACTCAAGTAATTAAGATCAGTAAACCAAAATCCGGGAACTACCTCCTGGAATCCCAGACACTGCAAAACATTAAAGTATGCATACTGTTCAATTGTTTCCCGTTTGCTCAGTTCTTTTTACAATATTTAGTAAGAAAAAAATTAAAGTATTTCCCCTTTTTAAATTTACACAGACGTTTAATGAGCTTTATTTACAGAGCAGTTTCTCAGTCTCCAATAGTGCCTAGGACAGCATTATCAGGCAAGAGTGTCATTTTTAAAAGGGAACCTATGCAGAATTCTAAAAATAACAGATGGTGGTGCTCTTCAGACGGGGCAAGCTGGACTATAGAAGTGGCTATTTCCACATCTCAGTTGCTCAGAAGTAGTTCTGTTGCAGTTTCTACATCCCACGATTTTGAAGACAAGGCCACTATTACTGCATTCTGTGGACAAAAGCATAGACATATTTAATGAGTGAACATGTTCGCTTCATTCTTTAAAGTTAAACAATTAATTATGCTGTTCAACGCCAAATTAAGCAAATGAGGAAAAACACTACTCGCACTTGCACTTCCACCCAGACACAAACACAATAAATCCCATACACAAACAACAACATATGCAAGATAAGTTAAAAGAATACAGGAGGGGGAGACAACATGCTGCCCCCTAAAGATGGTATTATTGGACAAACAAATATAGAAATCACTGTATTTCTAAAATGACAGATCTACTCCCCTTTGGGAGTGAGGGACCACTGTTTGGGTATAATAGCCTAAATATGGTAGGCATACACCTGCAATCACAAACACAATTAAACAAAGCAGTGAATGACCATTTAAAAAAAAAATGGATATTATAATAGCAGAAGAAAATACAAATAGTCGCCATGCAAGGCAGTTTTTCATCAATAGTGTATTTTATAAGTCAGCGATTTTCTTTTGACTGGTGCTGTTGTGAAATAAATGGAAGAGTACACATAGCTGAAGTGGTGGAGAGACCAGAGGAAGAAGGGAGGCTGACAGGGCGACATAGTTGATTCTGGAGGTACTGTGTAATCCTCTGGGGTGTGGCATGATAGAACAGCCATACAATCTGAGTAGCTAGTGATATGATGTTCGGGGACTTTTATGTGAGGTCCAAGCCTCTAAGCAGGAGTGAGGCGTACGCAGGTGCCTAAAAAGACTTGCTAGGAGTAGAAGTGGATAGAGGGGGAGGCAAGTTGTATTCTCTAAGGTTGGGGCAAGCGCAGTGCGCTACTGGTCTGTGGGGAAGGCGTATCTATGATGGAGTCACGTTGACAGCCTCTAGTTCCCGGAATTTAAGCAGTAAGGCATCCCATTTCATAGCGAGAGAGTATTTTCAAAGTCCCCAGGCTTCCTTCCTGCAGTGCGGCGCTTTCAGCATCAGCTCAAGCCAGGAGCCTGAGTTTGCACGCGTTTAGTCAGCCTGGCGCACCTTCCCAGGATATGGTCTAGGAAAAGATATAAAAAATATGCCTAAAAAAATGAAAGTGTGTCCTCATGTAACGGAACTGGTGCTATGTAAAGCGCTCTGATAACTGATTCGGTTCGGTTCTAGTTCGCGCTATATAAAAACTCCGAGAAAAATAAATAAATAAATAAAGGCCTGGTTAGCTCACCAGCGGCACGTAATGGCATGCCTCACCAGGATCAGAACCAGGAAACGTGTTTCAACTTGCCGCTTCAGAGTGCGGGAAGCAGTCCAAGGTGTATGCCTCCGAAGTATGAATAGGTGCGAAGTTGGTCAGCTGTGCGAGTTGGGTGGTAATCACCATCCAAAAGTGTGTAAACTAATCACACAACCACAAGTGGAGCAGGTCAATGTTAGGAGTTCGGACTCTGGGATAGACTGCATTTGAATGCAGGATATATTGGTTAATTTTCGCTGGGGTTAGGTAGGCTCTGTGTAGCGTGAAGAACTGTAGGAGTTTAAGTCTAGCATTTCATGACACGGTTGGCAGATAAGCAAGAATTCTGTCCTATTCTTTGTCAAGCATGGGTTGGTTAACATCCACCTCCATTTTTAAAGCAAGTGGGTGATCTGGTCAAGATCTCGGAGGGCTCCAAACAGCCAACTGATCAGGCAGCTGCCGTTTTAAATTTGTAGATATTGGATAAGATTATGGGATGGGGCTCGGTGTCTGATGTGTCAAGTGGTGCTTACTGCGCAGGATAAAGCTTAGTGTGTAAAGAGTGTCCCCCTGGAATTTTGAATTCTTCAAGAAGGTTGTTGTAAAACATGAGGGCGCAGTCATTGAAAAAACAGTAGTTGGCAATCTTGCAGTGGTTTTGTACATGGTGTATTATTTAAGAGTTCCAGTATAGCTAAGTTTAGAACCAACGTGTTGACCATCTTGAAATGGTTAAATAATTATATACTATGGACAATACAATTCCATGATGGGTTTTTTGTTGGTTGTTTTTTGATTTTTCAAAAACCTTTATTGAAAAAAATTGCACACCACAGTTTCAAGATTCCACAGTTGCAAGGGATTAAGCACAGTAATACAATAGTGCACAGCAGAGGCAATCTTAAGCTTGTGACACTTGAGGATAATGTCAGGGAATGTTGTCGTGTAACCGCAGAGAAGGTGAAAAATACAGCAGAGAGGCACCATGAGTAGGGGAGGGAGGCAGAAGGAGCAGAGGGGAGCGTGAGCAGAAAGGAAGTTGCTCATTGACCTTCACCGGACGCCAGCGGGGAGCGCAAGAGAGGTGGCAGGGCGCTGAGAATCATGACTTGAGAGGTAGGTCACAAGTGGACCCCATATGTCAATTGGGCGAGATCTGGTTGGTAGAAGGTCCCAGAACTCAGACAGGAGAGTCTTGCAGCGGGAAGCATCCTCGAGCCAGAGGGCAGCCTGAGACCCAAACACATGGAGACCCTATGCCACACGAGGACCAGCAGCATGGCAGTCAAGCAGCGGGAGGCGTTTCCAAGGCGGCACTCGTTTGGAGACGCTTTTCGTCGCGAGTGGAGTTGTGGTCTGTTGAACACCTTTCCGCCTATAACACTTCTACCCAGAGTGCTGAAGAAGATCAGGCGCGACCGGGCCCAAGTCATCCTTGTGGCCCCGGACTGGGCACGAAGATACTGGTATCCCGAGCTACTCAGCATGTCTGTCGATCCCCCGATTAGTCTGCCTCTTCAGGAGGACCTTCTGTCGCAGCAGCAAGGGACGGTCATCCACCCGAACCTGTAAAGTCTCCACCTCCATGCTTGGAGATTGAGCGGCGACAGTTGAGGCCATTTGACTGGCCTCCTGGAGCTTGTAATGTGATTCTGGCAGCCAGGCATCCCTCCACAAAGTCGGTATACGCCTGCAGGTGGAACAGATTTGTGGCATGGTGCACAGCAAAGGCTGTGGATCCACTCTCTGCCCCCCTTTCTGAGGTTCTCCTCTTCCGTCTTTCTCTTGCCAAGCAGGGCTCTGCTCTGGGCACTATCAAGGGCTACTTTTCTGCCCTTTCCGCCTTCTTGAGGCTACCTGATCAGCCTTCTTTGTTCAAGTCCCCGATTGTTAACAGATTATTGAAGGGCATCACTCATATGTTCCCTCCTGTTCCTTTCGTGATGCACCAGTGGGACTTGAACCTGGTTCTAACTTACCTGATGTGCGCTCCTTTTGAGCCGCTTCATAACTGTCCTCTCCGTCTTCTTACACTTAAGACTGCTTTCCTGGTTGCCATCACCTCTGCCAGGAGAGTGAGTGAGCTCCAGGCTCTTTCCTCTAAACCTCCTTTCCTTTCTGTGCATCCGGACAAGGTTGTGTTGCGGACAAGATCCTCTTTCCTGCCCAAGGTTGGCACGGCCTTCCACATTGGGCAGTCCATTACCTTGCCCACCTTCTTTCCGCCTCCGCATCCCTCGAAAGAGGAAGAGGCTCCATCGTCTGGACCCAAAACGTGCGCTCTCTTACTATCTGGATCGCACACGCCAGTTCAGGGTGGATGACCAACTCTTTGTTGGTTACGTGGGCGCTAAGAAGGGAAAGGCAGTGCACAAGCGGACCATCTCTCGATGGATCATCTTGTGTATCCAGGCGTGTTACTCCTTGGCTAAGAAGGAGCCCCCCCCCCCCCCGTTGGATTGAGGGCTCATTCCACTCAGGCCACGACGACTACCACTGCCCTGGGCCGAGGAGTGCCCTTGCAGGACATTTGCCATGCAGCTACGTGGGCCTCGCTGCACACGTTTGCACAACACTACTGCCTGGACAGCCAAGTCCGGAGGGATGGCTTCTTTGGCCGTTCCGTCCTCCAGGACATTCTGGTGTGATTATTGGTTCGCAGACCCACCACCGTGGTTGGTATTGCTGGGGTATCTATTCTAAGGTAAGGAATCTATCACTAACGTGTCTCTTTCAGATGCACAAGTTACTACTTGTGTAACGATATATCTGTAAGAGACATTAGTTAGTGATAGATTCCTTACCGCCCCACCCATCCTCCCCGTTCTGCGAACCGATATCTAGGGTTAAGGTCATCCCCTTTCAGGGCCCTAGTTTCATGGCACCAGTGTTGGTTTTGATCATGGCTCTGCGTTTCTGGCACGGAAAAGCTATGTATAAGAACTGACGTCAGTGCGCGAGGGCGGCGTATAAGTACTCCGGCGACTCCCTCCCGGCGCCGCCGCCGGACGCGGAGCTGCAGACGACTCCTACCGACGCGCAAGGGTACTGCTGCGCAAAAGTTTCCGGATCCAGTCTGACGCCTGGGGATATTCTAAGGTAAGGAATCTATCACTAACTAATGTCTCTTACAGATATATCGTTACACAAGTAGTAACTTGTGCAACAGTACAACCTAGCCTGGTGGGAAGGCCGCTGACAAGCAAGTGCCACCTCAGTCACAAAAAGTATCCAAGACAGATTCCAAAAAATAGCTCGACTTTCTTCTGATCCGTTATATTTTAAGTCATAGAGAGGTAACAGAATAAGAACAAGAAGTTAATCACCTCTTATATTATCTTCTATTCTTGGGTCTAATTCTAAGATTAGAAGATTACAATCGTGTGCATAGTATGTAACTTTATGTGGTAAAGACAAGCAGACTACGTAGTACACATCCACTTAGACACAAGTTAAATACTTAATAACCTTTAAACAGGAATATCTCAGCTCGAAAGGGCCACAGCCAAATGACAGAAATGTGGGTTGTCATGAACAGATGCACCATCTATGCACCCAGATTCTGGAACAGCACCCCCATGTCCATTAAGACCTCCTTAACGTCATGAGAGCTACAGATGGAGTAAAATTAGCACACACAGAACATTTGTTTCTGTTAGCAGACAAAAGCAAGTGCCAGAGCGCATGTGCTTTCTTTGAGACGGAACTGGAAAACACCGATTTAATTTGTCCTAATGCAAAGGAATAAAGTACGGTTTAATTAATAAGAACAGAGCCTGATCTTATGGAGCAAAGAAAGGCTAAATATCATGTGGACTGTACTTAGTACCAGCAGGCTCTCATGGTTAATTGTCTTTCTTAGGTTATATTCATTGGACTGCACTCGTAAAGCTCATTGTGCTCACTTGGCACCATCAAAGCACACGTTGCTAACTGAATAAGTCAGTCATTTTTTCGGAAATTAACTTGCATTACCCAGATCTCTGGAACCAAAGGTCTTCCAAACATTCTTTTAAGCACTTAGTCTACAGCCACACGAGGGGGCACTGAAAACAGGATAGCTTCAAATAAAGGAGGGATAAGCTTTACCTTGCTGTTGGTTGAGAAGAGGACTGTATACATCTGCTTTTATGTTGGCTGGAGAGAAGTCTCTTTCAAAAGAAACAAATGTACTTTCTATTTGCCCCACTCAGCGAAGGCTTTTTGGAAGACGTGTCAAACTACTGGCTAATGTGGACTTTCTGGAATGAACTGCACTTGAAAAGTCAATTATCCAGGTAAGAGCACAGGTCCATTTTCATGACACTACCAATACCACGCACTTGGAGAAGGACTTCAAGCCGAATGGCAACACATTGAATATGATCTATCCCTCCCTCTGTGAGCAGTCCTTAAACCAAGGCAGATCTGCGGTCTTCATTGTGGCTGCTTTCCTCCTACAGGATAAAGCATCAGTAAAGCCCATAAACCTCTTTGTTCTGGACAGCCCTCATATGGATGAACATACCCAATCAGCCAGTCAGATACAGGGTCTGAAAGATTATGGAGGGATGTTTGGAGGAGTGTTCTTAACACATAGCATGTGCATATTTTATGCATTATGGAAAACACATTTGTCTTTTTGATCTTGCCACTATTCGAAATGGTTGAAGATATACCTCTCACACCAGCACAACTACTTGGATGCTCAAGAACAGGTGAGCGAAAATCATAGCTTCTGGGGAGCTCTAAGTTTCCCACATGTAGTTGAAGGCTTGGGTCCTTTGCTACTCTTTATTGGAATTTATGCAATGACAGACTTTAATTTTCAAACTCCTGTCTAATCGGTGTATTTAAAAATCCTCCTTATTTAAGTTAATGAACTTATATAACACAAACTTAGTCCTGAAAGTCATCACAGCGCTTCACAGAGAATGGGGGTGCGTTGAGTAGAACGCTTACCAACACCATCACAGCCATTCAAAGGTTAGACAGGACAAGGAGGCAGAAGCCATCTTTGTTCATTATCTGTAGGATGTCTTAGACAGTGTATCAGTTTCTGTACTACAACAAGGGCAGACTTCTGATTTGTATGCCTGTAGGAGGATGTGACCATATCTGTTAGTTACAACACAAAAGCTCTTGTCAAAGATATTTTTAAGGAAGCAGACGCACATTATGGGTGATATTTGCCTGGCTTGTAAGGTTCCATCAATAACTTTTCAAGATGAGATGATGCCAGTGCAGAGACTGAGGCTGTTGGGGAAAGGGATATCAGAGAAAAACGGGGATTACGTCATCAGTGACTGGCACAGATCTGAGGGATTGGATGATTGCCAGGGAGTCCACAGAGAGGATTTGGGAGAAATGCCAGGTAGACGCAACATGAAGAGTTCCGAGCGTTTGCATGGTTAATGTTGGTATTGATCTTCAATGAAGAAATTAATACTACGGATTGACTTTTTAAATTAAGGGCTGACTGAAAGCACAAGTTTCCTTTTTTTGTGGTTGTGGACTTCAGAGCGTCACAGGATTGTTTACATGAAGGGGCATAGAAGACTCAAAATCCAACTGGCCACAGAAGACTGCAGTGCGGGGACCTTTGGCAGAGATTGTAAGGCTCATGGGAACAGTAGAGAATTCTACAACAATGGGTCTAATGAACTCCCTTTCCTTCCACTGAAGATACATAGATTACAAGGTTGCTGCTTAGTTTTAACTGTTGCAATTTAGTCACCTGCATATGATCCGAAAACGAAATTACCTGAAAAGGTTTACTATGAAACGTCAGCAGCAAATACAATTTGAAAGCAGTGAGGTGAAGCTGTGATCAGAAGCCAATGCTAATAACATTTAACCAACCAATGTACTACATCCTCAGCAGAGTTTATCAACTTGTTTCAAATGAGACCACACTCCCAAATGAGCATCTTCGCTCCAGTGTCTGAAAAGAAAACCTGCCATTCACTTTGAAGATTCAGAGGGAACTATTATTTTTCGCCAAAAGAAACAAGTTACTTACCTTCTTCAATGCTCTTTTTGGGGATTCTCCAGAGGCACCTAACTGGATCAGGAGGATTATTCAGCATGTCTCTGCGCACCAGTATGTGGCGTCGCGTAGTTATGAGTCTATTCTGCTTCACCCCATAATACCCTAGTACGTTGTCAGTTTCTTATTGGACATTATCTGTGCCCTCAGATGCGGTGCCAAAAAATCAATTGGACATATCAGGGGGCAGACCTGTAATTGGGGATCGTTTTAGATGGAAGAGTCCATTCAACAGAACAGGGAAGGGAGATGACCGTGAAAAATCTGTGGTTACACAGAGTATCCACAAGAAGGATTATGCTACTTACCCAGTAAGCATCTATTTTTAGCATGTAGAGCTGTGCATTGGGATACTTTGCATACTCCTGCCATCTAGTGTTGGGTCCAGATGTTTGCAAGTTATTTTTCTTCTAATAAATCTTTCCTAGTCACGAGGTAAGGTGACTCCTCCTTTCGGTGATGGTGTGCATGGGAATCTACTCTATTGTTAGATTGTTTCCCAGCAAGAGGGTGAGAATGGAGTAAGTGTAGAACAGAGATGCCCATGCGTATGTAATGTAAATAATGCAAAACTGCAACAGCTGCAGGTGCTAGGGAGGTGAGAGGGTGCATGTGAATCTACAGCTCTACATGCCAAGAACAGATGCTTTCTGGGTAAGAAGCATAATACATTCGAGGCATATGTGCTGTAGATACACATGCTTTACATAGACTATTTAGCAGTATTCTCCCAAAAAGGAGGCTAACTAGTAGATGTTGCAGCTGTTTGAAAACGCGGTTTTTAGCACTGCCTGGGCTACATTGGCTTGTTGACATGCTAACACATCCACACAGTAATGTTTGGTAAAAGTGTGTGGTGTGGACCATATTGCTGCTTTAGAAATGGCAGCTATAGGGATGTTACCTAAAAAGGCGATGGATGCTCCTATTTTACGAGTGGTATGTGCTTCAGGAGGTATAAAGTTTGTTTAGCTTTAGCATAGCAGGTTTGAATGCAGTTAACAATCTATCTTGCAATACCAGATTTAGAAATGGGATTGCCTTTGTGAGGTGTAGCAAATGCAACGAACAGATGTTCTGCGGAAACCTTTTGTTCTTTCAATATAGTACAATAACGCTCTTTTGACATCAGGAGTATGAAGAGCTCGGTCTGCTACCGAATCAGGTTGAGGAAAGAGCACAGGCAACTCAACTCATTGGTTGATATGAAAAGCAGAAACCACTTTGGGGAAGGAACTTTGGGTTGGTGCGAATAACCACACTGCCTCTATGAAGTTAAGAGAAGGGTTCTTCTAAGGTTAAAGCTTGTAGCTCACCAAGTATGAAGTGATTGCAATGAGGAACGCAATTTTTCATGAAAGAAACTACAGAGGAAACTTGTGTAATTGCTAAAAAAGATAGACCCATGAGCCGTGTAAGCACAATGTTCAGATTCCAAACTGGTGCCGGCGGTATCCTGGGTGGTATTATTCTCTTATTCTCCTCCATAAATGCTTAGTTTATTGGAACCTTGAACAAAGATAGATATCGGTTTCGCAAATATGTAGCTATTGCAGGAAGATGCAAATGAATGGAAGTGTTACCTAAACTAGCACGCTGTAAATGCAGAAGGTAACAAATGATAGTGGCACCACTTCCGCCCTGCACGAACCTTTGCAGGTTAGCGTTCTAGTACTCCCTCACCCTTCTATTTAATGTCAGTATGGAGGCAGCGCAGCGGACGAGTGCAGCGGGAGCGCCGGCTTCGCGCCGAAGTCGCGCACAAGTCAAGCCCGTCTGCGCCCGTCCGCGGCCGACCGGGCTCAGGGCCCCGTCATAATGCCCATTTTTATTCCTACACCTCCTCTGACCTCTTGAGCCTTAACACATCAGGACCTATTCCTACCCATGCTGTCAAGGCAGCCCAGTCATGTGGTATTCTTATTCCTTCCGCCTTTTCGGCGCTGGCCCCTCTTCACGATTTGACCTCTTCTGTTCCACAAAATTCCACCTCTTTGTCAATCTTTTATCTTAACACCCGTTCCCTTATTCGCCATCAGCTCGAGGTGTTTCAATTATTGATCCATAGCTCTATCGATATTCTCCTCTTAACAGAGACTTGGATCACTGAAGAATCCGCCCCTGATATTCTCGCTGCTATTCCTTCGGGATACTACATTATGCACAGCAACCGGCTTGCTGGGAGGACTGGGGGCGGCGTGGCGGCTATTATCCGCTCTGAACATGTTTTCTCTGAAATTTCGGTAAACTCCATCCAAAAAACTGAACTATTGGCACTAAAATTTTCCTCCCCCAAATCTTCCTTTGTTTGTGTCCTTGCTTATCGACCCCCCGACCCTATGCCTCTCTTTCCCCAACTCTTCAGCGATGCAATCGCTCACTTAGCAATTAACCACGCTAATATCGTGGTAATTGGCGATTTTAATTACTGGCCAGCCGATGCCCATGAAAATCATTTATCGGTGGAATTCACAGACCTGCTTACAGGCATGAATCTTACCCAACACATTCACACCCCCACCCATCTGAAAGGTCATACTCTTGACCAAGTTTGGACTTCTAATATTGACATATCATCTCCTTCGGTTTTCCCTTGCTCCTGGTCTGATCACTATTTCATCTCTTTCCACCTACATTTGCACACCCTCTGTCCCCCTCCCCGTCCCTCCAACATCATGGCTCGCAACTGGAAAAGGGCCAACTTGCCGGACTTTTTTGATTCACTGATCTCTACCGCACCCCTGTCGTCGACCTCCTTAGAGCTTCAAGCTGACACTCTTGATGTATGGCTGCAACAGGCTAGCGATAAAGTTGCCCCTCTAAAGAAAATTAAAACC
This sequence comes from Lissotriton helveticus, assembly GCF_964261635.1. Taxonomy (NCBI): domain Eukaryota; kingdom Metazoa; phylum Chordata; class Amphibia; order Caudata; family Salamandridae; genus Lissotriton; species Lissotriton helveticus. The sequence goes on from NC_136060.1 coordinate 184,805,723, forward strand.
AAGCGTCCTCACGACGCTCAACGTTGGTTTACGGACCAACTTAAAGCAGAAAAACTTGCACTGCGACAATCTGAACGCCGTTGGCGTCGCCACTACGATCCTCTGTTTAAACTAGCCTACATCGAGGCTCTGAAATCCTATAAACGATTAATCTTGGAGGCCAAGACAGCATACTTTTCCCAAAAATTTTTGAACTCCAACAATAAAACGAAGGATATCTTCTCAATCGTAAATGAGCTCTCCATGCCAGATAGAGTCACCCTTCAACCGCAGCCGACTCAATCCCTTTGCGACTCACTTAATTCTTACTTTACAGATAAAATAATCACAATAAAAAATAATATTCCATCTCCGGCATTCCCCACCTCTTCTTTCCTTCCCCCCACTAATACTCATATACTTACTGAGTTCCCTCCGATATCCTTAGAAGAGTTTACCAATCTTCTTCATAAAGTCAGTTCGGGCTCCCCTAACGACTGCTGCCCCCCGCAGGTCTTAAAAGAAGCCTTCCTTGCTTGCCCAGGCCCCCCTTTGGCACTACTCAACAACTCCCTTGCCATCGGGAAGGTCCCATCTTCTTTTAAGCAAGCTGCAGTTTTACCGATACTAAAGAAACCTACCGCAGACCCCTCTATACTCAGCAACTACAGACCCATCTCTCTCCTACCTTACTTAGGAAAGATCCTGGAGACCTTTGTCACTCGCTGTTTAAGCTCCTTTATAGAGCAATCTTCCTTCTTAGACCCCCAACAAGCAGGATTTAGACCCCTCCACTCCACCGAGGCGGTCATTGTTGCTGTTATGGACACCCTTAGGAAAGGTGCGGATAGTAACACCTCTCAAGCCCTTGTCCTATTAGACCTTTCGGCAGCTTTTGACACGGTCGATCACACTCTTTTGATCGACCGTGTCTACAATGCCGGCATTCAGGGTGTTGCCCTTGACTGGCTCAGATCTTTTCTCCATCAACGATCTCAGTCTGTCCACTTATCCTCTTTCTCCGCTTCGTACACTTCCCTTCCTTGCGGAGTCCCTCAGGGCTCAGCACTTTCTCCTCTCCTCTTTAATTTGTACCTCCAACCCTTATTAGCTTCCCTCCGTCACTCCCCGGTCACAATATTTAATTATGCTGATGACCTTCAGTTAATTTTTCCCATTGACTCCCTCCCTTCCTCCCGCACTAACTTTCAGACCACCATAATGACCATCGCGGAGTGGATGCACCGCAGCCACTTAAAGCTGAACCCCACAAAAACGGAGCTCGTCCTGGTAGGAGGCCCCAATCATCCCTGGAACTCCACGTTCTGGCCATCTTCCTTGGGGCTAGCACCCTCTCCCGTGAGCTCCGTCAAAAGCCTGGGGGTGATCATTTCTGAGGACCTGTCGATGCGACCCCAGATCAACGCGGTCACTTCTGCCTGTTTCTTCCATCTCAGGCGGATCCGTAAGATCAGCAGGTATTTCAGTAAAGAAGCCCTGACCCAAGTGGTCATTGCGCTTATCACTTCCAGGCTTGATTACGCCAATATTCTTTATGCTGGGATTCCAGCTTGCCACCTTCAACGGCTGCAGCTGGTGCAGAATCAGGCAGCCCGCCTGATCTTCCACCAGCCTAAGCACCAACATGTCACTCCCCTCCTTTGTAGCTTACACTGGCTCCCGGTATCCAAACGCTGCACCTTTAAACTGGCATGTACCACCTTTAAAGCCCTATCTGATGCAGCGCCTGTTTTCATCTCTTCGGCTCTGACCCGTCACATCCCTACGAGAGCCCTTCGCTTAGCCTCATCAAACCTCCTCGTGGTGCCCAGATTCAAAAGGAAAAAACACGGTGGTCTGAGTTTTTCCGTCCTGGCCCCCTCCACTTGGAACTCCCTTCCCCTTCCCCTTCGTCTCTGTTCAAAGCTTGATTGCTTTCGCAGACTTTTAAAAACTTTGCTCTTTCAAGCCGCCTTTGACTAATCTCCCGCTTTTGGTCCACCTCATTTGTCTATTCAGCGCCAAGAAACCAATGGTGATAGAGCGCGTTACAAATGTTTTTAATAATAATAATAATAATATAGTTTGAGTAGATGCATTTAGAGGATCAATATTGGTATTAGTACAATACATAACAAATCGCTTCAATTTAGCTGTATAGCATGCTCTGGTAATAAACTTTCTTGCTTCTTTAAGAATGGTCATGCATTCTGGCGGCAAGTTAAGATATCCAAACTCTAGGACTTCAGGATCCAAACCGTTCGATTGAGCTCTTTGGGATTTGAATGCTTGACTTCTCCATGGTTCTGCGTGAAAAGATTGGAACTGAAGATGTAGCTTTTGATGTAGACCTACTCAGTTCTAAAAGTGTCGTGAACCACGGTTGACAAGCCCAATGGGAGCTACTAGAATCTGTATGACGGGTGTTTGCCTGAGCCTCCGAACCAGAAACGGTAGGAGAGGGAGAGGCGGAAAATCCTAGGCAAATATCCCTGACCAATTCATCTATAGGGCATTGCCTTTGGATAGAGGGTGTCGGAATCTGGAGGCAAAGTTTGGGCATTAGGTTGTCCACTGTGTGCTACACACTGTGCTGAACAGATCTATTTGTGGGAATCCCCATTCTTGAAAGTATGGAAGGAGAACTTGGGGATCAAGTTCCCACTCGTGTCTTTGTTGCTGCCTCCTGCTGAGGTCGGCAACCTGATTGTTCACTCCTGGGAGGTGTTCTGCCAGAAGATTCATTTAGTGATAGATTGCCCAATGCCAAATGGTCAGAGAGGCGTGACAGTCGCAGAGAATGTGTCCCCCCCCCCCCCCCCCCCGTTTTTGTACATAGTACATTGCTGTCATGTTGTATGTGCGGACTAGGACAACTTTCCCAAAAGGTGAGACTGAAAAGCTCCCAGTGCTAGATATACAGCTAAAGGCTCTAGATCAGTGCTTTCCAAACTGTGTGGCGCGACACGTTACTGTGTCGCGCCCCACACGTAGGTGTGTCGCGTGATGCGCCTCGATGACGTAGGCAGGCAGGCCGATATTAGGCCGGGGAATGCGACTTGAGCCCTCTCACCAAAGGACTTCGACGTGCACGCGACAAGGTGGAAGGCGGAGGGCAGAGGGCAGAGCAGCTGTGGAGCGGAGCCTCGTGATCTGGAGTTCTTGGATTATACAGCAGGTAAGCTCGCCTCCATACACACACGCACACGAAATAAAAAAGGTAAAATAACGGTATGGGAAATAATTATATACAACCAGTGGACGTTCATTCCGGGAATTGTTTTTATTATGCAAGGTCATCTGTTTTTATTTCCAGTTCATTAATCCTGTGCAAAGGGCCTCGTAAAAAAAGCATTTTCACTAGCTTTGTTCAGGTAATCAAGAAGCTATTTTCGCCGTGACACTAATAGTACATTTGGAAGTGGGGTGAATTACTGTGAAGGCCTCTGCAGCGTCTCTGGCAGCTCACCCAGGACAGCTGAAATACAATCTGTTTGTCTTCATGTTCGTTTCCTCTCCCACGTCAGTCCATGCTGCCGGACCACAGTCGATTATTGCAATATTATACTTGCGCCATCACATACAAAGAAGGGTTGTAGTCGTACTCTAATATGTACACACCATGCTTCGGTGATTTCATGTATTCTAGCGGATTGTCTTCAAACATGTAGCTCTCCAACATGAATTATATTACAATGGCGCACTGGAGACTGCACAGTTAAGATGCACTGCAAGATAATGTTCCTTTCACAGTAGTGTGGGAGTTTTGATATAACAGATTTGGGTGGTGCTCCCGCAGGGACCTCTCGGGGTTAGTAGCGCAGGATTTCTGTGGGCTTACTCTACTGAGAAATGTTTGTAATTTTCATTGCGCCTCTGTGTTCCTCAGGCTGTGCTGTTGGAAGATCTCAAATTTAGCCCCTCTGTGCTCTTCAGAAGTCCCACCTGACAATCCCTTCTTACTCTTCGGCAGAGTACTCTGTGAAACGGATTCTCTTGTGTGTGTTTATTTTGTTACTGGTTAAGTATCAAGAATTCAGTTCTACATTGATGAGCTTCAGTTTAGTCTCTGCTACTATGTCCACCGTTTTCTTTTAGTCTGCCCTCAGTGAATTAGATTGCCATTGCATCCATTTTGGCCCATCATAGTTCTAGTGTCCTAGATGGCCACCAGGATAAGGTCGAGCCTGTCAGTCATTCACCCCCACCCTGATGCTTGTGGACGCCTGTTGCTTGTGGACGCCTGTTGCTTGTGGACGCCTGTTGCTTGTGGACGCCTGACGCCTGTGCATGTCTGACGCCTGTGCATGTCTGACGCCTGTGCATGTCTGACGCCTGTGGACGCCTGACGCCTGTGGACGCCTGACGCCTGTGGACGCCTGACGCCTGTGGACGCCTGACGCTTGTGCACGCCTGACGCTTGTGCACGCCTGACGCTTGTGCACGCCTGACGCTTGTGCACGCCTGACGCTTGTGCACGCCTGACGCTTGTGCACGCCTGACGCTTGTGCACGCCTGACGCTTGTGCACGCCTGACGCTTGTGCACGTCTGACGCTTGTGCACGTCTGACGCTTGTGCACGTCTGACGCTTGTGCACGTCTGACGCTTGTGCACGTCTGACGCCTGTGCACGTCTGACGCCTGTGCACGTCTGACGCCTGTGCACGTCTGACGCCTGTGCACGTCTGACGCCTGTGCACGTCTGACGCCTGTGCATGTCTGACGCCTGTGCATGTCTGACGCTTGTGCATGTCTGATGCTTGTGGACATCTGATGCTTGTGGACATCTGATGCTTGTGGACGTCTGTTGCTTGTGGACGTCTGTTGCTTGTGGACGTCTGTTGCTTGTGCATGCCTGACGCTTGTGCATGCCTGACGCTTGTGCATGCCTGACGCTTGTGCATGCCTGACGCTTGTGCATGTCTGACGCTTGTGGATGCCTGACGCTTGTGGATGCCTGACGCTTGAGGATGCCTTCGGATGCCTGAGGTTAGTAGATGTCTGTTGCTTGTGGATGCCTGACGCTTGTGGATGCCTGACGCTTGTGGATGCCTGACGCTTGTGGATGTCTGATGTTTGTGAATGCTTGAAGCTTGTGCATTCCTGACGCTTGTGCATTTGGGTCAAAGAAAGAGTTTGACACACCGGGAAGGAACATAAAAGTAATGCTTGCTAGCCAGAAAATTATGTCACTCACTGAGCATCAACTTTTGGATACAAACTGCAAAAAAGGAGAAATAAAACGCCCTGTTCAGTGCAGTGAGACCCTTAGTACAGGAACAAGACTTAGGTCACAAACATGGCCAATATCTCATCTGCCTCATTACAAGTGCATGCATAACTTCCAAGATCTTTGTCTGATGTATTGCTTCAGGCCAGGTTTTTTTTTCTTGAAACCTGGGACTTGTAGTCCAGTTTTGCAATAGAATAAACAAAACTACAAGACTTGGAATTCAAAGAAGAAACTTGGACTGGAGCCGCACATCATGCAAGAACCCGGGAAACTCGACAGGGCTGTAAGTGAATTATATCCTATGACACCTTTGTTCAGATAGCATGCCTAAACACTTCTCTTGCCGGTGCAAAGCATGAACTCGTGGATCAGTGGTAGCATGATAGCTCTGCACTCCTTGATCCATTATAGAAAAATGTGTGACACAGCACTGGCGCAGGACCAATATATAAATTATGGACCAAGACTGAACTGTCTGTACAGCAAAACTAGAATAACTTGGTAACTTTGTAATGAGATTCCACAAGACAGGTCTATCCCTAGTTAAGAGGCATATTATACTAAATGAGACCCCACTCTGATTGGCATTCTAATTTGAGATGCAATTAATTGACACAATGAGCATCTAGTTGTAACCACATCTCCGAGATTGGCGCCATACTAGTTAACTAACTTAGCACCATGGGATACAAACTACACCTCTGAGATTGGTGGCATATTAATTGTATGCCAATAGCGTTAATGTACCCCTCCACTCATGCCCTGCTTGGCTTGCACAGCAGAGCATTGACAACCATGTTTTTCTGTGTTATGCCCATGGTCAGTTTTCATGTCCACCCCATGCCAAAGACCTTTCGTGCTTAGTTGCACTGGCCGCAGCTTGAACCTTTGTTGTGCTTGTTTTTAATGAGCATATTGAATACCATTTGAGCTCTGATTTCACATGATTATCTACTACTCAAATCCTGAAATGTTACTGGAGAGAATCCAGACTGTAAGCGAGGCGTAAGATTTTTAAACTTCGTTATCTCATGTTCTTCCTATCTCTAGATTTCCCCATTTCATTTTCCCGGAAGGCAAACAGGAACTCAAAATGGATACGTTTATAATTCGGAAGCGAAAAGCTGGTGACGATGACGTTTGCGGAGAACAAAATGTAGCAGCTATTGAGCAGAGCACCCAAGAATTAACTGAACAATCTTTCTCAGTGCATAAAAAGTGTAAAGGGAAAATCGCCAATCCCCGTTTATATAAGAAAGCTTATATGGAACTGGGGTTCACATTTTCTGGTAATGAAAACCATCCTTGTCCCCAGTGTTTAATTTGTGGGGAAATACTGGCAAATGAAAGTATGGTGCCAAATAAATTAAAACGCCATTTTACCACAAAACACAGCCATTTGTCAAAAAAACCAGTGGAATACTTTATTGAGCTTGCAAAATCTATAAGGAAGCAGTCTGCATCCTTCACAAAGAGAATGAAGACATCAGAGAAATCTCAAAAGGCAAGTTACTTGGTTGCTCAAATAATTGCCAAAAACAAGGAACCGCACACTGTTGCCTAAACCACCATTAGGCAATCTAGCTGTGCTATTGTTCGGACAATGTTTGGGCCAGAATTTGAGATTGAGGTTAATAAAATCCCTTTGGCAGATAACACAATTGGAAGACGGATCTCTGCTAACGTTAAGCTGCAAATGAAAGATATTTTTCAAGATGACAATATGATCTTTGCATTGCAACTAGATGAATCAACAGATGTCAGTGGGTTAGCTCAATTACTGGTTTTTATACGTTTCATTCATATTGACACAATTATTGAGCAATTCCTGTGTTGCCTAGAACTTCCATTGAGAACTAGAGGTGAGGATATATTTCAAACTTTAGATTGCTTCATGAAGGAAAATAATTTGCGCTGGTTAAATTGTGTTGGGATATGCACGGATGGCGCACCATCAATGGTTGGCTCAACAAAAGATTTTATAGCTTTAGCAAAGAAAGAAAATGAAAGTATCATATTGACTCATTGCTTTTTACATCGCGAGGCACTAGTCGCGCAAACCATTGGGAATGAATTAAGGGAAGTTATGGACAAAGTGATTAAAATGGTGAACTACATTAAAAGTCGACCTCTTAAATCAAGAATATTTGCTCATATTTGTGAACAAATGGGGGCAAGGTTTAAAGAGCTCCTACTGCACACAGACGTTCGTTGGCTCTCAAGAGGTCGAGTGCTTTGCCGTGTATACGAATTGCGTGACATGATGCTTAAACTTTTTGAGGACAATAATGTAGGAAGGTAGATCCCTGACTATGGTTGCCCCCAACTTTTTGCCTGGTGTTTTGCTGGTTTTCTGACTTAGTTGACCTGGGGCCCTGCTATTCAGGACCCCAGGCCTACTGCTCTCTCTGTAAAATGGATTCCATGTACCTTAGGTACATATCTAATTGGATACTGAGTCACCTTATCAGTCCCTGTACAGAGTACCTTAGGTGCCCAGGGCATAGGTGTACCCAGGGCCTACCAGGGGCTGCAGCATGTATTATGCCACCCCTGGCTGGCCATCCAAATCTGACACAACTGGCTGCACGACAGCTGGGGCAAAGTGGTGTAATCACCCTTTGCTGTAGATATAGTATTCCTATATCTAAACCTAAATGGACACACACATCTCCTATCAGTCACTCCTATGGCAGGCCTTGACAATCCTGAAGGCAGAGTGCTTGGAATCGTGTGAGATAGTGCTCTGGCATGAGCTGAGCCTGTCTGCGGCTTTCGGGATCCATCCCATAGCCGTTTCCATGATATCGCATACCATATACTCTTAAGTGCATTATAATCCTCGCGGTTATGTGCCAACTCTGGTATCGCTTTATCAAAACATGTCGAGTAAGGTGTCATACGAATTGGAATACTAACCCCTCGCCAATTCTGGCGACGGGGTTAGCATTCCACCCTTCTAGAGGGACACGACATGTATGTAACCCCGATTAAAGTCAGACAGAGCCTTAGCTCCACAAAATGGATGCTGCCACCGAGACACAAGTCTGCCCTCCTGCTGCTGGGAGTCCTCCCAGCCCAGGAGGCAAGGACAAAGGGTTTCCTGCCAGGGGCGGTGCCAGCACCGTCCCAGACAGGATTTTGTGTATTCTAGGTAGGCAGGGCTTTAGAGGAAGGTGACTGCAAGTGGCACCCCGGTGCTCACTGTGCATAGGCCGGCTGGAACCAGTTCCAGGGGCACTCCAGCCCCTGGCCTTGGCAAAGCCCGCCAAAGGAGAGGGGTGTAACCACCCCCCTCCTAGTCCCACCCATAGGGCAGGACTTAGTCGCGTGCCAGCCCCTTTTTGCAGGATAAAGGTAGGACCTGGCCCCCTTCCAAATCAGATCATCTTTGAATCCTGAAACTACTTTCCACGAAAGGAACTCAAGACTTCTTCCCAAGATTCTCCCTTGTGACTAAGGAGTAGTCACCCTGCAGCAGCAGGCACCAACCAAGCATCGCGGTTTGTTGCCAGTCTCTCCTTCGGATCAAGACTGCTCCAGCACGACGAGAACCGGCTTCCCTGGCACCTCTGACCTCAACCTACATCATCAGCCCAGCTGTGATCCGTGGGTGTGACGAGACCTCGAGGGACCGGCCATCTTCAGAACTGCACGACGCTTGTCCAGCACGACTCCCGAGTGACCCTCGACTGAGTGCTTTGGGGTAAGAGAAGCCCCGACCCTGAGCAGCTCCAGCACCGAAGTTCAGCCCCCCTGCATCCACGAGATCGGCGTGGGGCCCTTCTGCTCTTTGCTGCCAACCGCGTTGTCCAGGTCGCTTGCCCGGTGGCTAGTGGCCCTCTCACGACGCTCCACGACGACAACTACTGCTGGTCTGGTCGCTCCAGACTAGCCCTTGCTCCCCTCCAACAGAGGAGCACCCTGGACCCTCCTGGTCCACTCAAGACGCCATTTTAGGTCCACCGCGTGGGCCTTGCATTTGCCAAGACTTGTTGCCCAATCCTGGGTCCAGCGACGTCGACAGCAAGAACCTTCGTGGGACAGCTCGCACCTCCATCCTGGTCGCCGACAACGCCTCCTGGTCCGAGAGACTGCAGAGCCCAGCAGCGCCCACTCACCTGGCTGAGGTGACTTTGCCCGGTGCCATCCTGGTGCCCACTCAAATCACTGGATAGTGATTCAGAACTTGGTCCCCTCTGCTTACAGGTTTCTTCTTCCCTGATCCAGGCTTGGATCACTCCGAACTTTCTTCACTGGCCGCCTGCCAGCAACTCTTTCTTCAGGCTCCTGGTTCTTCAACGTGGGTTTCCGACGCAACTTCAACCCTATGCAGCCGCAGCCCCTGGGCTAGGTAAACCAAGTACTCCGGTGCTTCAGCATAGTCCAACACCCTAAGTGTTCGGATCCACTCCCGTTTGACCCACCTAGTCGGGTTCGCCCGAGAACAGTAACTTTGCAACTGCTAGCCTCCATAGACTTTTTCCCGCCTTACGCGTGAGAGTTCCCACTCTGCACACGACGTCCACAGGCCTCCTGCATCTAATCCCAGTGTTTAGAATTGTAGGCCTAGCGATTCCTGAGTCTAGAAAAGTATTACTTACCTGCTAGCAAGTTCGCATTCCACTTACTGTGTATATGGTTTTTCGTGCCCCTAGGGCATTTGTGTAAATTGTGCGACTTAAAGTATTTTCGTAAGAGTTTTGTTGTGTGCTTAGCTCCCTGACTCATAAAGAGTTCAGGGTAGTCTTGTTATAAATAAATATCTGTTTATTTTCATAACAACTTGTGTGGTGTCCTTTCACTTGGTGTTCAAGGGGTAATGTGATGGTAAAACAGCTGGCTTAACACACCCTCTAGAGTCTTAGCCTTAGACTGCTCGTATCCATGCTACTAGGATAGCTGGTCTATAAGGTTGACTTACAACCAATCATCAATAAGGGTTGTTTGGACTGATACATAGTGATCACTAGAATAGTGAGCACTGCATATCAGGCCAACTTCTCACATTGGTGAGCAGCAGTTGGGATTTGAGCTTGCTGTTGTTTTACCACACATATCCTAAGAATATTATTTGAAAGATCACATAAGTACTAAGGTACATATAACTAAGCTTAGAATACTCTGAGTTCTACTGAACCAGCTGTTGTAGCTCCTAGGGCCTAGCACACCCTAAACTACAACTCTAGCAAGGGATCAGTAGGTAAACATATAGTGTAGGTAAGTGCACCACTTACACCTCACTAGAAAAAAGCATGTCTACCCAGGGAGAGTCTACTGAGACTCCTCTTGTGGATCTTGACCCTCCACAGGTCAAATCAAGATATGCAGCTCTCAGTTTCCAGGAGATGAGACAAGTGTGTACCTCCAGGAAATTGAAACAGGGGTCTAACCCCACCTTTCCCTTTCTGATAGGTCTCTTAGAGACATATGATGCGAGAAAGATTTCTCAGCTAGATGGGAATATGCCAGCCTTAGAGGGTACCACTGGGGATCCAGACCTCCACAACACTGTAAATGCAGTTGAGGAGGAGGATCTTGAGGAACTCTCTGAGGGTGAGGCAAACAAGGGTCCTGAGTTAGTCAGCAGACTCACTAGGGCCAACTTTGACCTACTTGGGCAAGGATCTGGGGGACCCCCAGTACTGACCCTGATGAGGCCTAACCTTGGAGTTAGGAGAGATAGATCTCTTTCTAGGGACTCCATTAGATCTCTGCACTCTAATGCCTCTTCTCAGAGGAGAAGGAACTCTCCACAGAGGAGATTGACTTCCCCTCAGAGAAGAGAGCATGAAGCAAGGATGAGACAAGCTAAACTGAGGATTGAAAGGGAAGAACTTGCCCTGGCCAAAGAGAAGCTTGCCTTTGCTAGAGAGCAGCAGATGAGTGGGACAGTTCCCACTGGTGGCAGCAATCTCCCAAGAGAAAAAGAGAAGGGTTTAGATACTAAACACCTGACAAAAATAGTGCCCCCCTTTAAACAAGGGGATGACATCCAGAAATGGATGGCTGCTTTGGAGAGGGCCTGCACTGTACAGTGCATCCCCCAAAGTCAGTGGGCAGCTATACTGTGGCTCTCCTTTGATGGCAAAGGTAGAGATAAGCTCCTCACTACTAGAGTTGAGGATGCTAATAATTACCAAGTCCTGAAAAATACACTGGTTGATGGGTTTGGCTTAACCACTGAGCAGTACAGGTTGCTGTTCAGGGATACCCAGAAAACTCAGTCTCAGGATTGGGCTGACTTTGTTGATTGTGCCACTAAGGCTCTGGAAGGCTGGCTACTGGGTAGCAAGGTTACTGACTTCACAGGATTGTATAATCTTATTATGAGAGAGCAAGTCTTAAATAATTGTCAGAACCAGTTATTACACCAGCACCTGGTAGACTCTGATCTGACCTCTCCACAAGAATTGGGAAGAGGGCAGACAAATGGGTCAGAACCAGGATTAGGCCTAAGAACCAAGGTGGTGACCAGAAAAAGGAATCAACCAAGCCTCAAGAGAAGGGTGGGAATAAATCTTCAGATCAAACCACATCAGGGCCCCAAAAATCCTCTGAGGGGGGTGGGTCCCAGAATCCTTCTAATAACCAGAAGAAACCTTATTGTTATCCCTGTAAACAGGTGGGTCATTTGAAAACTGACAGCAGTTGCCCAAAGAATAACAATAAGGAGAACATACCCCCAAGTAACATTCCCAAACCTCCTGTTACTATTAGTAGTAATCCCCCAGGTGGTGGGAGTGCCCCCAAGAATTTGGGTGCATTTACTTTGGGAGTTCCTGGGGACTCTGGCCTAACCAGGTCCCCAAACTTAGATACTCTTGTCTGTGAGACTGGCATGGGGTTTGCCAACTTCACAACTTGTCCCAACACTTTGGGCAAGTACAGACAGGAGCCCCTCATCAATGGTATAAAAGTTGAGGCCTATAGAGACACAGGGGCTAGCATCACTATGGTGACTGAGAGTCTAGTCCCCTCAAGGCAACTTTTACCTGGTGCCACATACCAGGTGACCAATATTGATGGAGTACAGAGAGATCATCCCATGGCAGTGGTCAATCTCAGCTGGGGAGGTGTCACTGGCCACAAGAGAGTGGCAGTGTCACCAAACTTGCCTGTAGATTGCCTACTGGGGAATGATTTAGAGCTCTCAGCCTGGGCTGAAGTAGAGCAAGAAACCCATTCTAAAATGGTAAACTCCCATGGTAAGGTTAGTGGGGCAGTGGTAGCCACAGCCCCAGTCCAAGATGTCCTCCCTGAACAGATCAGGAGGGCTGTGCCAGTCACAGCCCAATCTCAGACAACTTCCTTCCCAGAACAGGTTGTAAAGGCTGTGATGGTCACAGCCCACACCCAAACTGAGCCCCCTCCTGAAAAGGTTGGGAGAGTTGTGATGGCCACAGCTCAAACTCAGACAGATGATAGTGTTGTGAAGCCTGAAACTATGGATCACTCCACTCAGACAGAGAGCATTGAGGAGGAAGAGAAATCTCCCTCCCACCAGACTCTAGGAAAGGATCAGCCTCCTCAGGGAACTGATCTGACCCCTTGTGAAGGAACTGCCCCAGAGGTAGTCAGGCCTAGCCTGGCAGAGCCCCTGATGTCAGTGGACCCTTCCAAGGTGGGACCCAGTCTGGAGTAGGTAACCTGCCCCTCTCTACCCTGCCTCAGTCAGCCCAGGGCTGTAGAGGTCAGGGAGGCCAGTGGTGGACCCCAAAGGGCCCCCTGTCCAAAAGAACTTCCCAATCAACAGATTAAGGGCACTGAAGCTAGTAACCCTAGCCAAGTGAAAATAAAACAGACTCCTGAGGGATCCCCCTTAAATTTAGTTAGGGACCTCCCACAGATGGACACTGTTGGGCACAGCCAAACCTGGGACCTGAGGGCCCCAAACCTGACCTGTCCCTCCAGTAAGCCAAACAGAGGGACCCAACCTCCAGCTGTAGGTAGCCAGAGGTTGACCCTGAGAGCCCAAAACAACTCAGTCTTTGAAAGAAAGGCCTCTATGGTGGAAAATGATTGGAGGAAGCTGAGCCCAAAATTGGTGGAGCCTCACTTCAGTACTCCATCTCAGCACCAGCCTTTTACTTTGCCAAAACACACCACAGGTAGAGATTCCCTATGGTGGAGACCCTCAGACACCCTTAGGGTGAGGGATTGCTTAGTGGACCATGAGATAGGGGGTAACCATGCCAGTGCTGGTACTTCCTTATATGGCCACTTAGGCAATATAGGCTTACCTGTCAAGGATAGCCTTATCTCCTTTCGTTTGGGGGGGGGGGGGATTGTGTAGGAAGGTAGATCCCTGACTATGGTTGCCCCCAACTTTTTGCCTGGTGTTTTGCTGGTTTTCTGACTTAGTTGACCTGGGGCCCTGCTATTCAGGACCCCAGGCCTACTGCTCTCTCTGTAAAATGGATTCCATGTACCTTAGGTACATATCTAATTGGATACTGAGTCACCTTATCAGTCCCTGTACAGAGTACCTTAGGTGCCCAGGGCATAGGTGTACCCAGGGCCTACCAGGGGCTGCAGCATGTATTATGCCACCCCTGGCTGGCCATCCAAATCTGACACAACTGGCTGCACGACAGCTGGGGCAAAGTGGTGTAATCACCCTTTGCTGTAGATATAGTATTCCTATATCTAAACCTAAATGGACACACAGATCTCCTATCAGTCACTCCTATGGCAGGCCTTGACAATCCTGAAGGCAGAGTGCTTGGAATCGTGTGAGATAGTGCTCTGGCATGAGCTGAGCCTGTCTGCGGCTTTCGGGATCCATTCCTTAGCCGTTTCCATGATATCGCATACCATATACTCTTAAGTGCATTATAATCCTCTCGGTTATGTGCCAACTCTGGTATCGCTTTATCAAAACATGTCGAGTAAGGTGTCATACGAATTGGAATACTAACCCCTCGCCAATTCTGGCGACGGGGTTAGCATTCCACCCTTCTAGAGGGACACGACATGTATGTAACCTGTAACCCCGGTTAAAGTCAGACAGAGCCTTAGCTCCACAAAATGGATGCTGCCACCGAGACACAAGTCTGCCCTCCTGACAAAGGGTTTCCTGCCAGGGGCGGTGCCAGCACCGTCCCAGACAGGATTTTGTGTATTCTAGGTAGGCAGTGCTTTAGAGGAAGGTGACTGCAGGTGGCACCCCGGTGCTCACTGTGCATAGGCCGGCTGGAACCAGTTCCAGGGGCACTCCAGCCCCTGGCCTTGGCAAAGCCCGCCAAAGGAGAGGGGTGTAACCACCCCCCTCCTAGTCCCACCCATAGGGCAGGACTTAGTCGCGTGCCAGCCCCTTTTTGCAGGATAAAGGTAGGACCTGGCCCCCTTCCAAATCAGATCATCTTTGAATCCTGAAACTACTTTCCACGAAAGGAACTCAAGACTTCTTCCCAAGATTCTCCCTTGTGACTAAGGAGTAGTCACCCTGCAGCAGCAGGCACCAACCAAGCATCACGGTTTGTTGCCAGTCTCCCCTTCGGATCAAGACTGCTCCAGCACGACGAGAACCGGCTTCCCTGGCACCTCTGACCTCAACCTACATCATCAGCCCAGCTGTGATCCGTGGGTGTGACGAGACCTCGAGGGACCGGCCATCTTCAGAACTGCACGACGCTTGTCCAGCAAGACTCCTGAGTGACCCTCGACTGAGTGCTTTGGGGTAAGAGAAGCCCCGACCCTGAGCAGCTCCAGCACCGAAGTTCAGCCCCCCTGCATCCACGAGATCGGCGTGGGGCCCTTCTGCTCTTTGCTGCCAACCGCGTTGTCCAGGTCGCTTGCCCGGTGGCTAGTGGCCCTCTCACGACGCTCCACGACGACAACTACTGCTGGTCTGGTCGCTCCAGACTAGCCCTTGCTCCCCTCCAACAGAGGAGCACCCTGGACCCTCCTGGTCCACTCAAGACGCCATTTTAGGTCCACCGCGTGGGCCTTGCATTTGCCAAGACTTGTTGCCCAATCCTGGGTCCAGCGACGTCGACAGCAAGAACCTTCGTGGGACAGCTCGCACCTCCATCCTGGTCGCCGACAACGCCTCCTGGACCGAGAGACTGCAGAGCCCAGCAGCGCCCACTCACCTGGCTGAGGTGACTTCGTCCGGTGCCATCCTGGTGCCCACTCAAATCACTGGATAGTGATTCAGAACTTGGTCCCCTCTGCTTACAGGTTTCTTCTTCCCTGATCCAGGCTTGGGTCACTCCGAACTTTCTTCACTGGCCGCCTGCCAGCAACTCTTTCTTCAGGCTCCTGGTTCTTCAATGTGGGTTTCCGACGCAACTTCAACCCTATGCAGCCGCAGCCCCTGGGCTAGGTAAACCAAGTACTCCGGTGCTTCAGCATAGTCCAACACCCTAAGTGTTCGGATCCACTCCCGTTTTCGACCCACCTAGTCGGGTTCGCCCGAGAACAGTAACTTTGCAACTGCTAGCCTCCATAGACTTTTTCCCGCCTTACGCGTGAGAGTTCCCACTCTGCACACGACGTCCACAGGCCTCCTGCATCTAATCCCAGTGTTTAGAATTGTAGGCCTAGCGATTCCTGAGTCTAGAAAAGTATTACTTACCTGCTAGCAAGTTCGCATTCCACTTACTGTGTATATGGTTTTTCGTGCCCCTAGGGCATTTGTGTAAATTGTGCGACTTAAAGTATTTTCGTAAGAGTTTTGTTGTGTGCTTAGCTCCCTGACTCATAAAGAGTTCAGGGTAGTCTTGTTATAAATAAATATCTGTTTATTTTCATAACAACTTGTGTGGTGTCCTTTCACTTGGTGTTCAAGGGGTAATGTGATGGTAAAACAGCTGGCTTAACACGCCCTCTAGAGTCTTAGCCTTAGACTGCTCGTATCCATGCTACTAGGATAGCTGGTCTATAAGGTTGACTTACAACCAATCATCAATAAGGGTTGTTTGGACTGATACATAGTGATCACTAAAATAGTGAGCACTGCATATCAGGCCAACTTCTCACAAATAAGCAGCACGAATTCTGTGGTCTAATTCAAAACAAACTTTGGTGCACAAAATTGGCATATCTTGCTGATGTATTTGAACATTTGAATAAAATTAACACCAGTATGCAAGGAAAAGGAGAAAATATCTTGACAGCAGTAGATAAAATTTGTGGTTTGAGAGACAAAATAAAAATTTGGGAAAGGAAAGTGAAAGAAGGTAGTTTTGAAATGTTTTCCAAAACAGATGAGTGCCAGATGAAAAGCGATATCAGCCCGCTGATTGTTAACCATTTAACATTGCTCGGAGAGAAAGTTTCTCATTACTTTCCAAATATTGCAATCAAAGACTATGATGGGATCAGAAATCCATTCCTTTCAGCTGCACCTGGGAACTTCTCTCTTATTGAAGAAGAAGAATTAGCTGAAATAAAAAATGATCGAAGTATGCTCTTGATGCATTCAGAGGGTGATTTAGACAGCTTTTGGGTTTGTGTTACAAAAATGCATCCAAACCTAGGTAAAAAAGCGTTAAAAATTCTCTTGCAGTTTTCTACTACGTACATTTGTGAAGTATCCTTTTCAACAATCACAAACTTAAAGACACTGAAACGTGGATGCTTAAAAATGCTTGATGATGAAATGCGAGTGTCTTTATCAAATATTCAACCAAATATTGACCAACTGTGTTCGTCCTATCAGCCTCATATATCTCATTGAAAAAGTAAGACAAGTGCTGTTGTTTTTATTCACATGTTGTAATTCTTGTGCTATGAGACACTTTCCAAATGATGAAATCCAAGACTATGATTGCATCAGTGTCTTTATCTGATATTCCACCAAATATTGACCAGCTGTGTTAATCTTATCCACCTCATTCATCTCAATAAAATAGTAAATGCTGTTGTTTTTATTCAAAGTTTTTCATTCTTTCACATATTTACATATTGTTAGTCATAAAGGACATCATGTTTTGGAAATGTATGTGTTATATTACAAATCATAAATTGTTTTTAAAAATCAATGAACAGTTTTCGTGCGATATGTTGTGTCCCCATACATTTTTATATTTACAATTTCTATGACATGTATTTGTCCTTCTCTCTTATATGCAGCTAATTTTAGCTCAAAGTGCTGAATGGAAAACATACGAGTAGTCTTATTTGGCAGGCTGCGCAGAGGAAAGCTGTCCCACCTGAGTTCAATGCGCAGAGTCCAGTTGATAAGTTTCATGATTGTTTTATCACTCACAATTCCCCCTTCCAGAATGGATTTTTGTATAACTCATATTCAGCAAGGCAACAGGTGGACTTTGTGCGTGGTTGAAAGGGTTGGCAGGGCATGCACCTGCCCTTTTTTTGCCTTATAACACTAAGTCAATGAGTGCATTATTATATTCTTGTTTCATGCACAAACCTAACCTTTCTTACACTCAGTTTTGCCAGTCACTGGCTTTGTTAGACCAGATTAACAATTCCTTTATTAACCTTCATGCTTTCTCAAATTTGCTTGGAAATGCACCATTTGCCCACTACTTTTTCAAAAATTTCTCGGGGGGAGAACCCCCCCAAACCCCCCTTGGGTGGTTCGTGCTCGCTCGCTGCGCTCGCCTTACCGTGTCCCTGAAAGTTTTTTCCCAAAAAGGTGTGTCACTAACATGGAAAGTTTGGAAAGCTGTGCTCTAGATAGTTGATGTGCAGAACTTTGTACCTGTTGTCCCATAGACCTTGAATTGTCAAGTTATGAAGATGGGCACCCCAACCTGTGAGGGATGAGTCTGCTGTAACATGATCTGTGGAACAGGGTCGAAGAAGGACCGCTCTTTTGATAAGTTTGGTGTGTTCCACCACTGCAGAGAGCGATGGGTGCGGCTGTCTACCAACACTAGATCTGTTAATTCACCCTAAGACTGATTCCACTGACGTGCTAAGCACTCCTGTAGAGGACACATGTGCAATCTTGCATGAGGCACTATCGCGATCCATGATTAATCAATCAATCAATCATAGAAGTTGTAGAGTGCACCACTTACCCGCAAGGGTCTCAGGGTGCTGGGGGGAAAAAGGGGGAGGGGGAGTGGGGGGGGGTGCCGCTACTGGTCGAACAGCCAGGTCTTGAGTAGCCTCCTGAAGGTCAGCAGGTCTTGGGTCTGTCGTAGGCTGAGTGGGAGGGTGTTCCAGGTCTTGGCGGCAAGCTGGGAGAAGGATCTGCTGCCGGTGGTGGTTCTTCGGATCCGCGGGACGGTGGCGAGGGAGAGGTCGGTGGAGCGGAGCTGGCGGTTAGGGACGTAGAAGAGGAGTTGTCTGTTGAGGTAGGCTGGGCCGGTCTTGCAGAGTGCCTTGTGTGCGTGGATGAGGAGTTTGAAGGAGATTCTCCTGTCGACTGGGAGCCAGTGCAGGATTCTCAAGTGGGAGGTTATGTGGCTGTGGCGTGGTACGTCGAGGATGAGGCGTGCAGAGGCGTTTTGAATGCGTGGCAGTCCTTTGATGAGCTTGGCCGGAGCTCCAGCCTAGAGGGCGTTTCCATAGTGGAGTCTGCTGCTGACGATGGCCTGGGTGACTGTTCTTCTTGTATCTGTTGGGATCCACCTGTAGATCCTGCGGAGCATGCGGAGGGTGTTGAAGCAGGAGGAGGAGACGGCGTTGACTTGCTTGGTCATCGAGAGCGTTGAGTCGAGCAGGACTCCCAGGTTGCGTGCGTGGTTGATGGGTGTCGGGGCTGCGCCCAGTGCCGTTGGCCACCAGGAGTTGTCCCAGGCTGATGGCTTGGAGCGGAGGATGAGGACCTCCATCTTGTCCGTGTTCAGCTTTAGTCGGATCAGTTGAGTGTCGTCGGCGTAGGAGATTATGTTGAGGTAGTGCTGTAAGGCGATGCGTGCGAGCGGGCCCATGTAAATGCTGAACAGTGTCTGGCTGAGGGAAGAGCCCTGGGGTATGCCGCAGACGATCTCGGAGGCTTCGGATCGGAATGGGGGTGGAGGCGGACTCTCTGGGTTCTGCCGGAGAGGAAGGAGGTGGTCCATTCCAGGGCCTTGTCTTGGATACCTGCGTCATGGAGGCGTGCACGTAGGGTACGGTGGCAGACCGTGTCGAAGGCGGCGGAGAGGTCCAGCAGGATGAGGGCTGCAGTCTCGCCGTTGCCCAGCAGGGTCCTGATGTCGTGGGTGGCCACGATGAGGGCAGTCTCTGTACTGTGGATGCTGCGGAACCCTGACTGGGATGGGTCCAGGATGCAGTTTTCTTCGAGGTATCGGGTTAGCGGCCTGTTGACGATCTTCTCGATGACCATGGCCGGGAACGGGAGCAGGGAGATGGGCCGGAAGTTCTTGAGGTCCCACTGGTCCGCCTTGGGTTTTCTGAGTAGGGCGTTGATCTCTGCGTGCTGCCAGCTCTCTGGGAAGGTTGCGGTCTCGAAGGAGAGATTGATGACGTTACGCAGGTGGGGTGCGATGGAGCTGCTGGCTTTGTTGAAGATGTGGTGCGGGAAAGGGTCAGACAGGGAGCCAGAGTGGATTGTGCTCATGGTCTTGATGGTGTCATCGATGTTCACGTTGATCCATGCTGTCAGGGGGTCGTGGTCGATGGTGGGCGGAGAGTCTGGTGTGTCAGTGTCTGTGGGGACTGTTTGGGTGTTGAAGCTGTCGTGGATGTCGGCGATCTTGCGGTGGAAGAAGGTGGCGAGGGAGTCGCACAGGGCTTGCGACGGTGGGTTGTCGTTGGGGAGTTCCTTCACGATGTTGAACAGCTCCTTGCTGCTGTGTGCGTTGTCAATGCGGTCTTTGAAGGACAACCTCTTGGCGGACCTGATGTGATGATGGTTGTTGCGGATGGCATCTGAGTGCTGCTTGGCTGTCCGATGTCTTTTCGCTGTGCCATTTATTCTCTAGTTTCCGGCAGGTATGCTTGGATGGCTCTCTTGCTGGTGTCTCTGTAGGTGGGTTTTGTTCAGCTTCGCGAGGGTCTTGGCGCAGTCGTCTATCGTCGGGGTCCGGTTTAGAGGAGAAGCTAGGTGCTAAAGCGGGTGGCGAGCGTTGAGGGCGGTGTGCCAGGTACGCTCCTACCCCCCTCCCGAGACCCATGGTGCAGCTAGCGCCATAAACTAAAGTGCGGATACACTCCTAATTCAGGAGTTTTTGGATTGAGCTACTAGCTCTCCATTTGCACTTTTTCACTATTTTTACCTTTTCACTTTCACGTCCCCAGGTTAGGGTGGACGATTAGAGAGTCCATACCGCCGGGGTTCACACTAGTCCTGACGAATGCCTAGGTAAATTAACACCAATCTAAAGGCTGAAACATGTTGACTGACTTAACATAACTTCTGAATTAAACCAAACCATTACCTTTGGCTGTAAATTCAGACACATAGGAATCTTTTAATCGTGTCATAGGGATCCACTAATAAAAGTTTTTTTGAGATACTCTTTAGACACTTTTTATTTATATTCCTCACTGCACGCCCATTCACACAACCAGCTCCGCAGTCTTCTGGCGTCGTAGCACACCAAAGAGGCATTCGGCCTCTGCGGTGGGGCCCAATGATGAAGCATGACACTGACTAGGTCAGTGTGTGAGGGCTTTCCTATCCACCCTAATTGGGTGTTTGAACTCCTTCTTTACATAGCTCCTTCTCTGTGGCTACTGAGACATATGTAACCTCTCTTTTTATTTATACATGATAACCGGGGACTAAGAGAGTGTTCTTCAATCTCCCTGCCTCTCCTTTTGTTTTTTCATTTCTCATCGCAGTCGTCTATCCATCGTCAGAGGTTGTGGGCAGCGTCGTCTGTGTTGGAGGGGTCGGTTGGTGGGCTGAGAGCGAGGTTTGCTTGTAGTTGGTCTTCGGTGACTTTATTCCAACAGCGGCGTGGGATCTGTTGGGTGCGGTGGTGTGTGGTGGGTTTCTGGAAGGGGAAGTGGATGCAGCGGTGGTCGGTCCAGTGGAGTTCGGTGGTGTGGCTGAAGGAGACGTGGGAGCTTGAGGAGAAGAAGGGGTCTAGCGTGTGGCTGGCGGAATGGGTCGGCGATGTGACGAGCTGTTTAGTCCGAGGTTGGCAAGGTTGTCGATCAGGGTGGTGGAGTTGCTGTTGTTCTTCAGGTAAAAATTCAGGTCTCCGAGGAGGATGTAGTCGGTGGAGGTCAGGGCGTGCGTGCTGATTAAGTCTGCGATGGAGTCGCTGAACTGGGGTCGGGGAGGTCTGTAGACGAGGGTGCCTCTTAGGGTGGTGTTGGGGTCCGTGTGGATCAGGAAGTGTTCAGCGGTGCAGGGAGTGTCTTCGGTGCTGGTCGAGACCCTGATGGTGTTCTTGTGGACAATGGAGATTCCTCCTCCTACTCAGTTGGTGTGGTCTCTGCGGGTGATCTTATAGCCGTCTGGGATGGCTATGGCGATGTCGGTGCGGAGGAGTCGTTCATCCAGGTCTCTACGTCCGGTGATGATGTGTCAAGCAGGTCCCAGAGCTCAATGGCGTGTTTGCGTGCAGAGCGGGTGTTCAGTAGGATGCATCTGAGGTGGTTGAGGTCCTTCTTGGCGGGTACTTTGACGGCTCGGAGGCTGGTGTAGTTGCAGTTCCGGCAGGTGAAGGGACCATGGGTGCGCTTCGGGCGGCCCTGAAGCAGGTGTGGGTCATCCGTCCGGGGTTGAGTGCGTGGAGTGTGGTGGCATCGTAGCGGTGGCAGTCGTTGTGGCGGGCACGGGGGACGCGAGGACCAGGGGTTCTGCCGCTGGGCGCGGTCCAGGCGCAGACGGGCTTGCCTTGGCGCCATATATGGGGAGGTGGGAGGGAGCGGTGGGAATCTGGAGTGGCGAGGTTGCCGGGGCAACCGGGCAAGGATCAGGGCACAGAAAGCAGAGGCGAGATCACGGGGTCAGGTTCACACGGGGGTGCCCAAGGCAAGGGCAGCACTCTGGAATGACAGATCAGGGCACAGAGGCAAAACGGGCACTGAGGCAGAGCGGGGCACAGAGCGAGCAGGCAGAGGGTGAGCTAACCAGCAGCGGCGGCCAAGAAAAACACAGGCGGAGCTGTGCAGTAGGGGAGCGACCTACTTGGCAAGGTCAAGTGATGCCATCATCCCTAGCAGTTGAATGAACGTTCTGGCTGGTAAGTATTAATTGGCCTAAAACTGTAATAGCAGATATTGAATATTCTGAGTTTTGGCTGCACTGGGAAAGGCTAGAGCCATGCAAGTGTTGAGTCGCTCCCAGATAACTCTGCATTTGTGAAGGCTGAAGGTGAGACTTGAGTATTGACCGTGAAACCCAATTGGTAGAGTAGGTCTAATGTAGTCTAAGTGTGATGTAGACACTTTTGCTGTTTGCTTGCTTTGATGAGCCAGTTGTCCAGATATGAGGTGACATGAATCTATTGTCTTCTGAGACAAACCGCCACTACTGCCAGACATTGGGAATACTCTGGCAGTGGTAGTTACTCCAAACGGGAGTACCTTGAATTGATAGTGTTTTCCTGCTATCACAAATCTGAGGTATTTGCGATGAGCTGGGTGAACCAGAATATGAAAGTATGCGTCTTAAGTCTAGTGCAGACATCAAATCGCCTTGCTGTAACAAAGGAAGGACCTGTCGGAGCGTGACTATGTGGAAATGTTCTGAAAGTATGTACAGATTTAATGTCCTTAGATCCAAAATTGTTCTTAAGGAGCTGTCTTTAGGGATTAGAAAGTACAGAGAGTACACCTTGGTACTGTAATGGAACTGGTTCTATAGCTTCTTTTGTTATAAGAGCTTGTGCCTCTTGTTTGAGAAGCTGCACGTTATCGGACGAGATTTTGAGTGCCAAGGTGGAATTTTGGGAGGATTGCTGGTGAACTCTAGGCCATAACCATATCGCATAATGGCTATCACCCATTTGTCGGACGTTATGGATTGCCAATTAGGGACAAATTGTTGAAGTCTTCCCCAGACAGGTGTTCGATGATTGGGGGAAACCATAGGGAAGTCACTGCTTACTGGTAGAACAGCAGTTAAGTGTTGACGTGCCCTCACCTCTACCTTTCAAATTGTTTCCTCTGTACCCTCCTCTAAAAAAACGTCTACCGGAAGAGGGTTGCATGTTGGACTTGTACGACAAAGTGTTAGGGTCTGAGGATGTAGTTTTAGACCCTGTCCTATAGAATGGAAGAAAGGAGCCTCTGGATAAAGGAGATTGAAGTGCCCCCATAGATGTCGACATGTCTGTTTTTTTCATTTTTTCTAAAGCCTCTTCAACCTGAGGTCCGAAAAATGTTGTTTGTTAAAAGGAGTGTTTAAAATAGATTGTTGTACTTCTGATAAAAAGACTGAAATTCGAAGCCAGGCATGCCGACGTAAGAGAATGCTGGTGTTAACTTCTCTCGCTGCAGTTTCAGCAGCATCAAGAACACATCTAATAGAAGAGTTGCAAATGAGCTTCCCTTCTTGAACTAGCTCGTGTGCCTTTTTCTTGTGCTCTTCTGGGAGGTACTGAAGTACACCTACCATCTCATCCCAGAGTGCCCTGTCATACCTAGCTAGTAGGCCCTTCATGTTGGCAATGCACCAGTGATTAGCAGCTACCCTTTTACCAGATGCATCAATAAGCTTCGATCCTTTATCTGGGGTAGGAGCATCTCCAGCTGTCTATGAGTTCGCTCTTTTACAAGCTTTGGAAACTACCAGTAAATCTAGAGGGAGCTGATCTTTAATGAAAACCGGATCATAGGGTGATGATTTATATTTATCAATCCTAGGTGTTAAAGTACATGCTCGACCAGGGTCCTTAAAAGTGTCATCTGCATGCCTCATCATGCCTTTTAACATAGGGAGACTGACTAACTGTGTGAAGATCCTTGTGTCACAAATTAAAAAACGTCATCTAAGGTCACTTTATGCAGTGTAACCCCAGGATATGCTGCTGCTCTGGAAATTAGCTCCAGATAGGAAACCTTATCATCTGGAAGTGAAGGTTTTGCAGGTTATAGGTCTGGATCATTATCCATAGGTGGATCAATATTATAATCATACCACGGTTCTGTAGGTAAAGAAACATTGTCATCATCATCATTCTCATCCCCATTTCCTAAATCAGGCTCTGTGTGAGGCGATACCTGTGGGGTTATGCGTTATGGATCTAAGCCTGGCAGATGGTGGAAGTGGTGGCGGGGTTGGAAAAATAGGATGGATAGGACTTGTAGCAATGTTCTTCTTCTCAAGGGGGATCTTGTATCCACTGTCCTCTAAACTGACTTTCCTTTTAGAAGGAGTTTGGGCTAATATATGTCCAGTGTCTATTGATCTAAAGCTTTTTCTGCTTTGTATCCAATCCGTCTTTAATAATGTCTAAGACTGGTTCCAGGGGATCTGAAATATATGCTTTGGATGTAGGCGTCGGAAGGTTTGGTGCCGAACCAGACTCGTCTTTCATGTCCTTAGAAATAGAGAATTTTGGCTCTGAACCAGATTTGTCTTTCGGAGCAGAATGTTTCGGGTCCGAAGACTATCTGTCTCGACACCATCCCGAGCCACAAGGCTGGACTATTTATTTCAGTTACGGGCCGATTGCGGGGTTGTCAAATGTTGTCTCGGTGCCAACCAAGGCCCGAAGGCAGAGATGGTGCCGAAGCCTTATGTTTAGTGGAAGATAGTTAATGGGACAGGGGTTTTGGTACTCATGACCACCTGTCCCTCTGGAATGTCTTCGGACTCCAATTCGATTTCTAGGTCTGAATCAGATTCTGCGACGGAGAAGGCCCCCTCTTCTTCCGCAGTTGTTGCTTCTTGTTCGGATTCTTCTCCGAAGATATCCGGATTATGTTGAGTGCTTTGGCGCTGCGTTTCTCGTTGTCGAGCCGGATGATCTCAAAGAGTCTTTTTTTCGATCATAACAGCCGACAGGCCTTGCAATCTTCTTGTGCTCCGGTGAGGGGCACAAGTTGCAGACTTGGTGTCGATCGGTGCGAGGGTACTTGGAGCAGAACCAAGGACAGAGCTGAAACAGGGTCCATTCCATCGGCAGAAGAATGGACTGACGCGGCTAGGCCTGAAGGCCGACCACGATGTTTTCGACCGAGGAGGAGACTTTCCCGATCGAAGTATACGCGGAGAGAGGGAAACGCGTATGATAACAATACTCTCAAGGGTACAGTGGATTGAGCACCAAGGGGAACCCGAAGGACGGTTTCGAACCGGATCGCAGCAATACATGTCGAACCCGATGGCGGAAAAAACAATCTAATAATGGAGTCTATGCCCATGCACACTATCACCGAAAGGAGGAATCAACTTACCTCGTGACTAGGAAAGACTTCTTAGAATAAAAACAACTTGCAAACATCCAGACCCAAAACTAGATTGCAGAAGTATGTAAAGCATGATCATCTAAAGCACATATGCCTTGAAAAGAGCATTATCTAAGGTAAATAACTTGTTCTTCTGATGGGTACTTCTAATCGCAGATTCCTCACCTTCAGCATAGCTACCAACATAGTACCTCCCACGGTGGAGGGTCTATGAAATGACTCACACCAAAAAGTTCTGCAGGACTGTGCAGCCAAGATGCCCTTCCCATCAGGCTTGGTTGTAAAGGAAGTAGTGCTTTGTGAAAGTGTGCACTGATAGGGATTTCAACTCTTCTGGAGGCTGCTTCTTGGCCATCGCTTATCAGGTCCTAATGCAGAGAACTATCCTCCTGGACAAAGTCCTTTTCTGCACTGCCTTGCCCTTGTTTTCTCCAGACAACCACCACTAAAAGCTGATCATCCACCCGATGGTCTTTGGTATGATCAATGTAAACATTGAGCCCTCATTTAGGGCCCAAGCAATTAATTTTCTTCTCCTTGTTCGGCAAATCAGATGGGGAAAAGCACAACGGCAGACTAATTTAATTTCTGAAGTGAAAGGCAATCACAACTTTCGTTAGAAAAGCTGCTCTAGTCCTCATCATCAGTTTGTCCAGAAAAAGGTGTTATAGAGCAGCTGGGCAAAACATGAAGCTTATGAGGTACCCCTGAGGTTATCGCGATGAGAAAGATAATCTTCAGGGTGAGGAGGCGTAGAAACAGTGCAACGGCTAAAAAAAGGGGTGCATACAAGAAAAGTAAGGACCAAATTGAGGTCCCACTTTCGTATCACTTAGGGTTTAGGGGGAACATATGGCTCAAACCTCTCAGAAAATGTATAACACGTGGCTTATACAAAGATGGGTGGTCTGGTGAATGCAAAAGGTTGAAAGGGATGACAAATAACCCATAACTGTGCCTACCGCAAGTCCTTGCTAGGCCAAAGACAAAACAAATCGGATCACATATGACAGTTTTAGCTTGTAGCGAGTCCGTAATACGGAGTTACAACAAACTTGTCCCAGTGTCCTGTGTAAATAGACTCAGAAGGATGCCTGGCTGCCAGGATGACATCCGCCACCTCGGGAGGCAGATCAAACATAATCAACTGCCACCACTTGAGGAGTAGATTGCACATGCCTGTGTGCAGGACCCTGCCCATCTGCTGCAACAGAAGATCCGTCCAAAGCAGCGGCAGCCTAATTGGAGGTGCAGGTACCAC
This sequence comes from Lissotriton helveticus, assembly GCF_964261635.1. Lineage (NCBI taxonomy): Eukaryota > Metazoa > Chordata > Amphibia > Caudata > Salamandridae > Lissotriton > Lissotriton helveticus. Next base: position 184,832,437 of record NC_136060.1, read on the forward strand.
AGTCTTCTGGTCTGATCCTGAGCCACTTGGATGACTTGGACTGATCTTGGGAGCATGTGGTAAGAGAGCTAGTGGCAGAAAGAACACTGCACATTGTTGGAGGGGCTGTATAAGTCAGGCCTGGGATCTCTACATTGCTGGAAAGAAATGCGTTACTTACCTGTAACAGCAGTTATCCAGTATTGGTGTCTTTCATGGATTCACATGCCTGAATCATTCCCTGTCGTCGAGACGGGAGCCTCCGGTACATAAAAAAGTAATGTCCTATAGACATACATAGAGAAAATAGGCCTAAGGGCCTCCCCTTAGTAGCCTTTCTTAGTCCTTATGTAAAAAGGACCAAACTCTCCTAGTCAGCCAATCAGCTCCGACCTCCCTCTAGAACCTTCCTGGGAGGAGCCTCAGTCCCTCAGATTTTCGTACGCACCCAGCTAGGTAGGCGTAATGTTGTCAGAGAGGGATGTGAGTCCTTCCCGGGGAGGCGGGAGGGTTGCATGTGAATCCATGAAAGACACCAATACTGGATAACTGCTGTTACAGGTAAGTAACGCATTTCTTATCCAGTATTAGGGGTGTCTTTCATGGATTCACATGCCTGAATCAGAATAGTTAGCAATCAGATATGCACATTTGTGATGTAAATCAGTTCTGCAGTCATGTTAGACAATGCATATATCATCACATATAGTATCACAAGAGCAAGGAATGTGCATACCTGGATGGCGGGATGTAGGAAGGCTCACCTCACTGAAAGAGATGGCGAAGCACCGCTTGACCCACTGCCATATCCTTCTGAAGTTCGATATCCAGGCAGTAGTGGCTGGAGAAAGTGTGCGGTGACTTCCAGGTCGCCGCTCTGCCAATGTCCAAGATTGGCACCCCCGCGAAGAGTGCTGCTGACGTGGGCATCGCCCTGGTGGAATGTGCAGTGACCTGATCAGTCAAAGGCCGTCCGGCCTGGTCATGGCAGAATGCAATCGTTGATGAGATCCATCTTGAGATGCTTTGTTTCGTGAGGGACAGGCCCATTCTTGGTCTGCTGTATGCCACGAACAGTTGTGAAGAGTTTCTGAAAGTCATAGACTTATCTAGGTAGAACCTGAGACATCTTTGAGATCTAAAGAATGTAGAGCCCTTCCTGCTGCGGTTGAAGGGTTCGCAAAGAAAGTTTGAAGGATTATTGGCTCATTGAGATGAAAGTCTGAAGGCACCTTTGGAATGAATTTTGGGTTCGGTCTCAGCACCATGCTAGCATTCCTGAACTGCATGTATGGTTCCTGAATGGACAGAGCTTGGAGCTCGCTCACTCTTCTGGATAGAAAACCGCCTGTAGCCCACTGACTCTTAGTGGGGATTTTTCACGAGACATACTTTGGGTCAGCTCCGTGTACTGGTTGAACGGATGTTTCATGAGCTTGGTAAAAACCACATTGAGATGCCAGGAGGTGGCAACATCCTTACTGGCGGGAAAGATCTATATAAACGTTTCAGAACTTGCTTAATCAACCCGCTTGACCAGAGCGATGGGCTCGTTTGAATTCTTTTAATAACGAGATAGCACTGTTAAGTGTACTGTAATGGATAGATAAGGCAATATTTGCACCAGTGATGTGGAGAAAAGCATATTTCTGCGGTCGACACCGCAGACACAAAGCGCTTCCCTTTCCGGGAATATGTTCATGTGCTATCCGCACTTGCTCTGGCAAGAATGTCTACAGCCCTGTGGATTATTCCGATTGTGGAACTCTGAACTCAGTCTTGTGGATTATTCCGATTGTGGAACCCTGAACTCAGGGGTCAGGCGACCAACCAGAGAGACTTCAGACCCTGATGTCGAACTGCATTATCGATCATAGGAAGCAGAGATAGATACTGCCGCCGGTGGATCGGCGGCCTGATGTCGAACTGCATTATCGATCATAGGAAGCAGAGATAGATACTGCCGCCGGTGTATCGGCGGCTACAGGGATAGGTGGTGGAGTTCTGTGAACCAATGTCGCCTCGGCCCAATTGGGTCTATTAAAATCAGAATACAAGGCTCCACCAACCTTGTCTTGAGGACAATGGGAGCATCGGGAATGGTGGAAAGGCCTACGCAAAGACATTGCGCCATGCGGTTGGAGATGCATTCCCTAGCCAATTACCGAAGTGTGGGCATTCGGCTTTCATTCACGTCGCAATTAGGTCCATTTGCGGCGTGTTTTATCTGGAGAAGATGTGGCCAATGATTTGTTGGTCCAGCTCCCTGTTACAATGGTTTCTGCCTGCTGAACGCATCGGTGAGCCCATTGTTCGTCCTATTCTTGGTAGGCAAGCTTAAAGGCCCAGGAAGACCGTCAGCAGTTCAGGCAGATTGATATGTAGTGTCTTCTCCATAGGAGACTACCTTCCGCATTTTGTGACGACGTGAGGCACCGCCGGAAGTAGGAGTGACAAGCCTTGAGACAGTTTTTGAGAGGATATTCCTCATTGTAGGACTCCGGCCATGTGAGGATTCCCTTTTATGTGGCAAGATGACCCTGTAGATTGTAACCACTGCTTCGATAGCGCCTCTTGTAGAGGTCTCGTTCGTAGTTGAGAGCGAGGAATCAGGAGGATACACTATCACTCTCTGATGGGAAAACCTTTGCTGACCGTGTGGCCAGGGTTATACCTAGGAAACTGATGTACCTAGGAAACTGATGTAGTGAGAAGGTTTCAGGACCGATTTTTCCTGATTGAGGATGAGATCCAAGCATCGAAAACTGAAAGCAGGCGTTGGGAGACCTGGACACGTCTTTTAAGGATGAAGCCTTGAGCAGGCAGTCCGTCAGAAACCTAAAGACTTGGTGTCCTAGTTATGTCGCTCCCAGGGAACTGTATTTCGTGAATATGTGTGGTGCAGACTTGAGCTCGAAAGGCAGAACGCGAAACCGTAAATGTCTGCCCACTACTGCAAATCGTAAGTACTTTTAGCGATTCCTGTGAAGTGGGATATGGAAGTAAACGTCCTGTTTGCTGGACCTCATGGATTACCATGCGAAACAACTGCCTCTTTTAGGAGGGTGTTGAAGTCTCTGAAGCCCAAGGTTGGTCTCCTCCTCTTATCTTTTTTCTGGATTTAAAAAGGAAGCGGGAACAAAAAAAGCCCCTTTTCCCTTATGAGGAGGAGGTACTCTTGCTATAGCTCCTTTGAGGAGGAGGAACTCTCGCTATAGCTCCTTTCTACAGCATAATCCAGACGTAGATGCAGCTGTATATCTTGATATCTCCGCTGCCCGTTCCATGAGAAGACAATTTCTCAGAAGATGGGTGCTTGTTTTGCTATTGTCGGCGACTGAAGGCATTGTGGTCTACTCTGGCCTGAAGAGCAGGAAGATTGGAATTGATAATTTCCTGTGAGGGAAGACCTTCTTCTTCCTCCATTTGTACTAAAGGACAGGTTCATATACTGAGGAGTGTCTAAAGCTCTCGCATTGCCTGTTTCGTTAACTTTTCGTGCCAATAGTGACTGGCCCTCATCTGGCCTGTCCAGAAACGTTGTTTGCTCCTCAGGACGGAAAGGGCCCTCCTTGGATCCGCAAGAGTGCTGGTCCAGCCACTTGCGGAACCCTGTCAGAGCGATATTCCTCGCGCAGTCTATGGTTTAACGCCAATGCACCGCCTCTAGCGGAATCCACCTAACTTCCTCTTCGGATGAGTCTGGTAATTCCGGCTGGTATGGGGCCAGTGTGCCCACAATTTTTCCATGCTAGCGTACCAAGAGCGCTAGAACGTTCACAGAGGAAAACCTGTTCGCAAGGTTGTCCACTCTTAGACCCTCCTTATCAGGAGGAGGTGACAACGGGGCCGAAGGATCCCCGGAGTTTTTCTAGGCCGCCTGTGGCACTACGGAGTCCGGCTTAGAAAGTTCCTGTTAAGCACGCCGGTGCTGTATCTGGCACCTTATACTTCTTCTCCAACGGAGGGATCACCAGTGATACAGAGGAGGGGTACTACCGGACCCTTACCTCTTCTGACTATAGGTAATGGATAACCCGTATTGACCTTACTGCCTTCTTGTAGGGTTCTTTGAAGACGTACAAGAAGCAGGCCTGTTCTTGAGAGGTCATGGAGATCTTAAAACGTTGAGCAGCTCTCCATACCACCTTAGAAGAGATTCCAGAAGTGGTGGAGTTCCTTCTTCGTCGATGAATCCGTCGACGAGGTTGCCGTCATGGACTATGCCATCGTAGACGCGCAGCCATAGATGACCATACCCCCTTAAAAGAGATTACAGACTTGGTGGATTTCCTCCTTCATTGACGAGTTCGTCGACAAGATCTCCGTCAGAGAGCATGCCGTCGTAGACGAGCAGTCATAGATGAGGCCGTCGTAGACAAGGCCGTCGACGCCGTCGTAGACTAGCCTCCGTAGCTGAGTCCGTCGTAGATGAGGTCATCATAGACTAGACCATCCTAGACGAGGCTATCGTAGACGAGTCCCTCGTAGACTAGGTCATCGTAGACGAGGCCCACGTAGACGAGGCCCGCGTAGAGGAGGCCATCTTAGGCTAGGCCATCTTAGAGAAGGCCCTGGTCGACCAGACAGGCTGTCATAGACGATGTCGTCAATGACTATGCCGCCGTAGACGAGTCCTCGAAGATGAGCCTACGTAGATGAGGCTATCGTCGATACCGTAGACAGGGCGTCGTAGGCGAGCAGTCGACTCCTTAGACTAGCCCTTGTAGACGAGGCCGTCATAGACTAGGCCGTCGTAGACTAGGACATCGTGGACTAGGCCATCGAGCACTAGGCCTTCGTAGACGACTAGGCCATCGATCATTAGGCCTCCATAGAGTAGGCCAGTAGACTAGGCCATCGTAGACTATAGATTAGGCCATTGTAGACTAGGTCCTCGTAGACTAGGCCCTGTAGACTAGGCCCTGTAGACGCTGTAGACAGGCTGCCGTAGACAGGCTGTCATAGACGCGCCCACGAAAATGCGCCTTTGTAGATGAGGCCATCATCGTAGATGAGGCCATCATCGAAACCGTAGACAGGCCGTAGATATGCCGAGTAGTCTTCGTAGATGAAGCCATCATTGATACCGTAGACAGGCCTTCGTTCCGAGAGGCTGTCGTCGATGGTTGCGTCGCCGACGACGGTCCTCGCCGTCGACGGTCCTCGCCGTCGACGGTCCTCGCCGTCGACGACGGTGTCAAAGTCGACGTCCATGGTGTCGTCGACGGTCTCGTCGTCGACGTCGATGTCCTCGTCGTCGACGCTCTCGGCGCTCCAATCGTCGACGTCGACGGTGTCGCCGTCGACGTCTATGGTCTCGTCGTCGACGTCATCGTCGACGCGTCGTCGTCGACGCTCTCATTGTAATGATGATGGTTTTGACATCGATGGCTTCTTAGGCTGTACCTCAGGAGGTATAGACGACGCCTTTCTGAACGATCCTATGACCAGAGGAGGGGATATAGACGGCTCATACGTCGTCTATTTTGTCCGATATTTCTCCAAAGCAAGTCCTTTGCTCTCCTTTCCCACAGAGTGGGGAGATCCTTGAAGGACTGCGCCCGGAAGACCCCTGAGCGGTCTTTTTTGGGGCCTTCTCAGGATGGTACCCTGAGGAATGAGTCTGAGGAGATTCTCTATTGAGGTCTCCTGGACTTTGAGGGCAACACCTCATCGCAGTAACTGGAGAAATAAATAACCTCCTTTCTGGCCTTAACCATATTAACAGCCTCTGTTCACGACCCTTCAAAAGTCACTTGAAAAAGTAACATACCTTGTAGCCTTTGGTCTGTGAGTGTGAGGAACCGAGCAGAGCCACCTCTTGGAACAAGAAGTGCAGGCTCCAAACAGAATTCTTCCGTTCTTTCCCTTGTTAGACCTTCTTTAAAGAAAGTATTTGAAGATAAAGAATGTATTTGAAGATATCCATAGTAGAAAAGCCAAATTAAGTGAAAAAAAACACAGAATCTGAGCAGAGCTCAGAGGAGACTCCCTTAGCACAACGTGCGGTAGAAAATCTGAGGGACTGAGGCTCCTCCCAGGAAGGTTCTAGAGGGAGGTCGGAGCTGATTGGCTGACTTTGGTCCTTTTTACATAAGGACTAAGAAAGGCTACTAAGGGGAGGCCCTTAGGCCTATTTTCTCTATGTATGTCTATAGGACATTACTTTTTTATGTACCGGAGGCTCCCGTCTCGACGACGGGGAATGATTCAGGCATGTGAATCCATGAAAGACACCCCTAATACTGGATAAATGCCTTGCCTTGCATCACCTCAGAGTGCAGTTTTCATTACTGATCCACAAGTCACTACAGGCGGAGATCATCTGGCCTGGCGTTTAAAGATCCTAACAGGTAGTATATGATCACGCTAATGCCGGACTACCCTACCTGACAGAGCCCAGGACCTCATTCCGCCATGCCTGATGCACTACTACATGGCAGTGATGTTGTCTGTGAGGACCTGAACTAATCTCTTCTTGATGGACCGGAGAAAGGCTTTCAATGCTAAATGAATGGGCAGCAACTCCAGCAAATTGATGTGGAGGCGTGTCTCTGCCAAATACCTCAATCCTCTGATCTCCAACTCTCTCAGATGACCTCGCTAGACCAGTAGAGACAAATCCATTACCACCATCCGCTCTGCATGAGGTAGGGGAGAGGTCTGCCCAGGGTCCAATTTTAGTAAAGCGGCCACCGCTGCCGATCTTTTTTCTGTATGTATGTAGGAAGGTATGTACATGGGATTTCTAGAGTGCAAACCTAGCCAAAAGCAGTGGAGTGCTGTACATGGTGTAAGGGAAATGTAAAGGCGATGAGGAAGAGGAAAATGTAAAGGCGACAAGTGAGAGGAGAAGGAGCTGTGGACACTTAATTTCATTGTGTGATGTATTCTTTGAAGAGGTGTATCTTCAACTTGGGAGCAGCACTGGGGTAATCCTGGTGGATATGGGGGATGTTGTTCCAGATTATGGGGGCATAGATGAAAATGGAGTGTGATCTCTTTTTTTCCCCTTCACTTTAGCCTGGTGTCCTGGCTGCAGGTGTGCTGAGGCCCACCAGAGATGATGAGTTTGACTGCAAAAGCCAGCTGGGTTGCTTGTTTGATGGATATATAAATGGTGTAGCTAGTTTTGAAGCTGTTGCAGGCTGGCAAAGGGAGCCAATGGAGTTCTATCAGGTTGGGGTGATATGATCATATTTCTTCAGGCCCTGGATGAGACGTGCTGTGGCGTATAGGATGCCACTAATGGCTGCCAGCATGGAGGCTGGGAGGCCATGGAGTGTGGGCTTTGCAACATGCAGATGCAAGTACACAGGCTTTACCATCAGTTTTTAAGTCACTTTCTGGAAGAAATGCTTTGAATTTGGTACCAGGCTGTCAAACAAGTTACTTACCTTCGGTAACGATATATCTGTAAGAGACTTAGATTAGTTATAGATTCCTTACATTCTGAATTACCCCCATGCATCAGACTGGATCCGGAGAATTTTTTTGTCAGGAGTACCCCTGCGTGTCGAAAGGTGGCGTCGGTCGGCTCTGCATTAGTCGTTGGCTTCGTGGACGCCACGATGACGTCACAGCAGCTGCTTAGATGCTACCCTCGAGCGCAGGCGTCAGTTCTGTACACGACTTTCCACGCCAGGAGCACAGAGCCATGCAAGACACGGACCACTGTAGTGCAAAACTAGGGCCCTGAAAGGAAATCCTTAACCCTAGAAGTCAGTTCGCAGAACGGGGAGGATGGGTGGGGCGGTAAGGAATCTATAACTAATTCATGTCTCTTACAGATCTATCATTACCGAAGGTAAGTAACTTGTTCATCTGAAAGATTCCTTACCTTGTGAAGGACGAGTTACTTCGCTAACAATGTATCTGGTAGAGACACAGTCTTGCAGCAGATTCCTAAACTTAGAATATCCCCAGGCGTCCGACTGGATCAGAAAAACTTTCAGCAGCACCTCTGTGTGCCGCCGCACGGCTTCGCCCTGACGTCGTCCACGACGTGATGTCAGCGGAGCCATATATGCCCCTCCCGGCGAGCTGGCGTCAGTTTTCGTTGGAGAAACTTTTCTCCGCCACAACTCGGAGCCACCACCAAAAACTGTGAGAATATGAGAACTGCGTGCAAAAATTGAAGAAAAATAGAATCATAAAGGACAGTGCCCGGCACTGGATCCTGCAAACCAGTAGAAGGAAGAGCAGAGCACCGCTCTGAGAAGCACCCCCACAAATGCGAAGGCCAAACCACCTGTGGATGTAGAGGAAGATGTGAAAAAACAGCATGGCAGACGACAGAAGCCTGCAACTATAATGTATAACCGTGAAGGACCACAAGTCCAGAACATAGGATCACGGACAATTTCACCATAAGACGTCACCAGAAGAGACATCGCAACCCTAATGGACTACTCCATAGGAGCATACCAGGGCTAAGGCAGTCACTCCATAGCCAGCAAATACCCCAGATAGGGTCTCAACCCCTGCGAGGGGGTCCTCATGGGTAAAACACCCATTCAGAGGAGTGGAAGGATGACAGAACCAGCAATCCGGTTGTTCTGAACGAATACTGAAATGGAGGAACAACCGCTTACACTATCCAGACACTATGCAAGAACCTGGGACCGTAATTTTTTTCTTTTAAAAAAAATGAAACCAACAAGGCAACATTGCCAATGTCAAAGAAAAACATAGGGCAGGAAGTCGCAGCGCAAGATTTACGGTAGCCCAGACAAGAGGTGGGGGACCGCTGAATCAGCGTGGCGGTCAAAAAGGTCCTCGCCATTGAACGGCAGATCCCTAAGAGCATCCTGAACATTGTCTGGGAAACTACTGTCGCACAGCCATGCATGGCGGCGCCAAGTCACAGACCAAGCAAGAGCTCGTCCCACCGAGTCAGTGGTGTCAAGGGAAGGGTGGAGGGAAAATTGTGCCATTCCCCGGCCATCATGCAGAAGGCGACGCAATTCCACCCGCGGGCCTTCTAGAATAGAAGGAAGAAGGTTCTCGACCAAGTCCCAAAGGGCAGAGGATGTGCGTGCGAACACGCAAGCCGTATTTATTGCGCGGATGCCAGCACTGGCAGAGGCAAAAAGCTGGTGACCACACGTGTCCGACTGCCTAGACTCCCTGGTCGGAGGTAACTGTGACAAGACAAAGGAAGACGGTAAGTCAAAAGCCACCTGAACAACTAGGCCCTGAGCTCCAGGGTGAAGGGATAAGAAGCGGATCATCCGGGGCAGGACAGTGTCGACGAGCTATGGCCCGATCAACTGGGTCACCGGAGGAAGGCCTCACCCATGTGCCAAGCATGATGTCAAACAAAGATGCCCCAAGGGGCAGCAAAGGCTCCACCTCAACCGGCTCAATGTGGAGAAGATGCAACAAAGGATCAGAAGGCAGGGAAACCACAGGGGGCTGAAAAATAAGAATAGTTGCCACCCTGTGAATAGCCCGTGCGTTGGCAGCACTAGCCTCAGTTGCCCTCCGGGGAGATGATAATAAACCATTGGTAGGAAACTAAATCCGTCCACTAGCCAGACCTTCCAGGATATGGCGATTTGCCGCAAAATCGGCATTTATGTAAAAATGCAGCGATTTTCACAAAAGTACCCGCGAAATCGGCACTTTTGTAAAAAAAAAAGCCACAATTTTTACATAAGTAAGGCTCAGAAAGCGCCCCCATTGTCAAAGCTCATCATGGTTTATGCTCTTGCAGTCTCTAACTGTTGTCCCACTCCTTGCGGATCCTCTATAAACTTCTGAAAATTCTGATGTTTTCTCTTTTATGTACCATGGGAAAGTTCCTACCCAGGACTGACAGCACTAGGCGTGGCAAGTAAATGTCAGCTACTATATCAAATGTCAATTCATGTCAAAAGCGACGTCTGGGGTGGAATAGGTATCTGCCAATTACAAGGGGATTGATGACAGTTTAAGACACCTCACATAATGAAAGTAACACATTCATATGTGTAAAGCAGTACACTATTACTACATCTAAGCATGGTACAAGTATGAATTCTGCAGAATTTTACAAGCGATGACTGACAGTAAAGGCTACAGCCAGACTGTCGTAAGGTTTTTTGTAATAAATTTAGCAAACCGATGTCATCGCAAAAGCTTATTTTCAAATTTTATTTTTTCATGTCATTATTGACAATTGTCCCACTCAGCTCTGATACCGAGGACGAATGTGAGCATTTTGCATGAAATTAAATATTTTAGGTGATTAGGGTATGTTTTCAAAATGTAAGAATTCTTTTCAACTTACCTTTATCGTGCTAAACTCAAATGAATATGCTGCAAAGGCTGCAAAATATATTTACTTCACTGCACGCCTACAAAGAGACTTTCTATACTCATTGTGGCCACTGAAGAAGTAGTTAAAAACCCACCAAATGGGATTTGGCCCTTTACTTAACTTCTTTTTAGGTGGTTTGTTCTGGCCTGGTTTACTTCGATACTTGCCAAGAGATGAAAATAAAATTGAAATAACAATTGTATGCAGGTGTGTAATATAGATGTTCACTTGCAACAAGTTTGTTATTGCCCCCAAGTCTTTGTTGAAACCTACAATCTGACTGTAAAACTAGGCAATTCCGATTCCATCTGTAAGTTAGATGGAATCGGAATTGCCTAGTTTTACAGTCAGATAGCTGTAATCAGACCCTTCAGGATTTCGCGATTTCGCTGTTTGCCGCGAAATCGACACTTTAGAAAAAATGCAGCGATTTTTACAAAAGTGCCCGCAAAATCGACACTTTAGTAAAAATGCTGCGTTTTTTTTTTTACAAAAGTGCCCGCGAAATTGGCACTTTTGTAAAAATGCCGCGATTTTTACATAAGTGCCCGCGAAAGTGAAGTGGCCTCATTTGCAGATTATGGCTTGTCAGCACAACTCCTGTGCCATCAAGCCTCTTAGAATCTACATGCTAGGAACTGCACAACGCAGTGGTATATGAGTATGCCAAGTTTGCCCATGAGTAAGCCTGGATGTCTATGGATGTATAAAGAAGAGATACATTATTACACCAGGGCGCACAGCTTCCAAACATTTTAAATCTACCGCAGGATTTGAGTGACCAACAATTGTTTTGCAGTTAGAACAACCTCAAGGACCATTGCCGTTTGCAAATGTAAAGTGCCGCAAAAATACCGCTAAATTTCTATATTTGTGCCGCTAAATTTGCTAATCCATGCCTCTATATCCTGGGGGGTCTGACTAGCCCGCAAAAATGGAGGAACCGGAGGCTGATCCAAAGGCCACGCAATACAGGCTACCTGCAACATGGACCGAAACGACCTCAGATCTGGAGAGTCCAGAGGAGCGTCAACCTCTTGCATAAGAGGGGGAGTAGGCACCAGCGCAGACAGATGCCGTGTGGGAGTCGCATCGACGTCCGAGGAGTCGGGTGGGACACTAACCTCATGCAAAAGAGGAGGCGTGGACGTCGGCACCGGCATCAACCGACATCGAGTCGGAGTCGTCTGGACTCTGACGACATCCAAAGGGGACTCTGCCTGGGTGCCGTCCGACGCCGACCCCACTGCAACATGTAGGGAGGAAATACATAGACAGGGCGTCGAGCTGAAGTGGTGGGTTGGACGGGTGACTGGAAGTGCCCTCTGGGCCATGTCAATCAGCGTCGTATCTGCTCCGGAACCGGAGTCGATGCACACAGCCGGCACGGAGGACGAATCCGCCGGCGAGGACCCGACATGAGTGCCTCCCACCTCCATGGGACCCGAAGGCACACCAGGGAGAGGGGGTGACCCAAAGTAAGAGTGGAGCACCTTTGACTAAGCCTCCATTTGGGCCCGCGTTGCTCCAACTCCCGGGAAGGGAGGGTACGGAGGAGACGGCTGCCGGACGCCCTTGCCTGGCAAAGAGCAAGCGGAACGGGTGCCAGCGGCACACGTATGGGAGAAAGACTTCCAAGACTTATGCTTTTGATTACCCTCCTCCAAACAACTTCTGCGGGAACGACCTCGAGAATGGGCTCGATCCCGAGAGAGAGAGCGTCGACGCGAAAGGGGCAGGACCGAACAGCCGTGTGGCCCGCAATTTCATGCGACGCTCCCTTAAGAACTTTGGTTTCATTCGCTGACATGCGTCGTACTCTTTGGAGTCGTGGTGCACTCCAAGGAACCACATACAGATGGTGTGCGGGTCCGTTACAGACATCTGACGCGCACAGGTCTCACACGACAAAGCCCAAAGGCATGCACACTGTTCCGGGACACTGAAGGCGTGGAGAAGACCTGAAAAACAGGCCAAGGAACCACTGATTTTCCAGGATCGGCATTGGTACGCGGAAAAGAAGAAAACTGACGTCAGCGCGCCGGGAGGGGCATATATGGCTCCCCTGACTGTCTGTGGACTATGTCAGGGCGGAGCCATGCAGCGCTGCCCCCGGCGCGCAGAGGTGCTGCTGCAGAAAGTTTTCCGGATCCAGTCGGACGCCTGGAGATATTCTCAGTTAAGGGATCTGCAACTAAGCGTCTATCAGATTAGATACCCCAGCAATACTAACCCCAGAGGTGGGTCTGTGAACCAAGTTCACACCAGAACGTCCTGGAGAACAGAACGGCAAAAAAAACGCAGTCTATCCAGACTTGGCTGTCTGGGCAGTAGTGCTTCGTGAACGTGTGCAGGGATGCCCACGTCGCTGCCTGACAGATGTCGTTGAGAGGGATTCCCCGTCCAAAATCAGTGGTATCTGCCGTTGCCCTGTTGGAATGGGCACGTAGCCCCACAGGAAGCTCCTTCTTTGCCAAAGAATAGCAAGCTTTAATACACAAAATAACCCCTCTAAGATGGTCCGTTTGTGTACGGCCCAACCTTCCTTTTTTAGCGACCACGTGGCCAACAAAGAGTTGGACATCCACCCGGAATTGTTTTGTGCGATCCAAGTAAAAGGAAAGTGCACGTTTTGGATCCAGACGGTGGAGCCTCTCTTCCTCCTTAGAAGGATTCGGAGGCGGAAAGAAGGTCAGCAAGGTGAATGTGGAAAGAAGTAACCACTTTGGGAAGAAAGAATGGACTTGTTTGAAAGAGCTTGGATCTCACTCACCCTGCACGCAGAAGTGATGGCAACCAGAGAAACAGCCTTTAAGGTCATAAGGCTAAGAGGACAGTTATGTAGCGGCTCAAAGGGGTCGCACATAAGATGGGTAACAACTAGCTTCAAGTCCCACTGGGGCATTCAGAAGGGAACAGGAGGAAAAAGAAGAGTCATGCCTTTAAGGAAGACTGAAATGGCAGAGAGACAGCCCTTTAGATTGGCCAGATCAGAGCCCTGCTGGACCAAAGAAATGAAGAAAAAGATTCTTAGAAAGAGGGGAAGAAAGGGGATCCACAGCCTTTGCTGTGCACCATGCCACAAATTTGTACCATCTGCAGGCGTATACCTTATTAGTGGAGGGGCGCCTGGCTGCCAAGATAACATCACAGACTTCGGGAGGAAGGTCGAAGGCTGTCAAGTGTCGCCGCTCAATCGCCACGCAAGGAGGAGGAGACTGGACAGGTTCGGGTGGAGGACCCTTCTAGAGGGAGAAGACATGTTGCTGACTATCCCGGTTAAAGTTAACCAGAGCCCCAGCATCACAAAATGGACGCTGCTGCCACAGACACAAGTCTGACCTCCTGCTGCAGGGAGTCCTTCCAGTCACGGAGGTTTGGACAATAGGTTTCCTGCCTGGAGAGGTGCGAGCACCACCGAAGCCAGGACTTTGTGTATTGGGACAGGGAGGGCTGAATAGATTGAGACACTGCCTGGGGCACACTAGGTGCTCCATGCATACTCCAGTTCAAACCGGTGCTGGGGCACTCCATCCCCAGTGCGAAACTGGACAAAGGAAAGGGGGTGTAACCACCCCCCTTCCTGGTCCCACCCATGGGAGGGACCTAGTCACTAGTACAGCCCCCTTTAGCAGGATAAAGGTAGGAGCTGGTCCCATTCCAAATTAGATTATCCTGAACAACTCTACAAAGAAGAAACTCTGGACTTCGACGTTCTGCTCCACAGAAGACTGAAGAATCTCCCTTGTGGGCAAGGAGTGTCCACCCTGCAACTGCAGGCACCATCAAGCGTCCTAGCGGTTCACTTTGTCGTCCTTCCTGCCGGATCCAGACTTCAGAGCCCGACGAGACCCGGACTCCCAGACCTCTCTGACCTCTACCCACATCTGCAGCACAGCTGAGACCCATGGGTGCGACGAGACACGTGGGAACGGCAATCTTGAAAAAACTGCACTTCGCTTCCAGCACGACTTCAGAGGCATCCTCGAGTAAGTGCTTTGCGGATTGAGAAGCCTCAGCCCCGAGCAGCTCCTGCACCAAAGACCAGCCCTCCAGCATCCACGAGATCTGCCTGTGGCCCTTTTGCTTGGTTGCTGCTCGACACGTTGTCTGGTCACTTGCCGGCTGGTAGTGACCTCCTAGACGACGATCCACGAAATTTACACTGCTGGTCTGGTTGCTCCAGACTGGCCCTGGCTCCCTTCCAAAAGAGGAGCACCCCGGACCCTCCTGGTCCACTCCAGACGCCGTTTCCACTCACCGCGTGGGTTGCCTTTTCCAAGGCCTGTTGATTCCTCCCATTTGAACGTATGATTCAGTAACGAACGGATAACGTGAAGCAGCCTTTACCCCTATCCCGTGGAATCCAGAAACCACGACTATCTTTTAGCTATCGTCAGTGTCTGAATATTTACCATATGAAACCCGGCAACTAAGAGGAAGGATTACTACTCATACTGAATATCTCCTCAGATATTTCAAGAAAAGAAAATCAGGTTCTTCCTTTCGACCAATAAGAAATCCCTCTATATCTAAGTGAGAGAACAGGGTCCTTGTGAACCTTCGTGTCGCCTGAAAGTTTTCCTAACTCCAGCTTGTTTGTTCCCCTCCATGGCGGTACCTGCTTGCCCTGACGAAGGTGTCTTACACCTAAACGCGCGTCGGAGATTTCTCTAAGAACGGCAGTATTTGAGTCCCTCGGACACCATTTATCATCCAATCTGCCTTCTTATTTTTACGCCCCCGTCCATGCAACCATTATCTCACCCCTTAGTTGCAGGCATTGCCAGCTACTCCCGTATTAATTGTTTGAGTGTATGCTAGATTGAATGATCCCCCAAAAGTATGAATGCTTGAGTTGTTAGGATTGCCCTGGAGTGTTTGGAACCTTGAATAGTATGAATATATCCTTGTTGCCATGTTATTTGAAAAACCACAGACCCCATCCTTTGAATCCCTTGTGTGTATTTATTTGAATGTATTTTTAGAAATGTCATATTGCATAAAGACCAAGAAATATATATTTTCTATTAAAATGATTGATTGATCCATATATATCTGATGGCTCTGATGTATTGTTGAGACTGCTCCCCCTACAAGTTGCGAGGATCCTTTAGAGGACCTCAAGTATCTATTTCTGGCAGGGTGTGGTTCCTATTATTTACACTGACTTTACAACCAACACCATAAGGGTTGTTTGGACTGGTGCAAGGTGCTCACTAGAATAGACCAGGCCAACTTCTCACAATTGGCACACATGCTTAAGCATCTAAATGTCATCTCAAATCCCCCTCAATATTCTTGGCAGAATGGCACCATTTAAAATGATGGTGTTGAGATTATTCTATGTTCTTCAGAATTTCCTCTTAGCAATACTTCAAACCTCGTTCATTGAAAAGACAGCTAGAGTGCGCTCCTTCCTTTGAATAAACCTGTCTACCCGCATCACTCCAGCAACTGCACCCAATCCATTTAAGATGGTGGTATGGGCATGGCCAGCCTCCATTTATACTACTGGCTGTCTCACATTTCGGTGTTAAAAGAATGGCTATGTGGAGGTTGTGATGCCCCATCTCTTTGAGTAGAGATCTCTCTGTTGTCTGAGTAAACCTATCGAATCTATAGTATGGGAGTCCCATTCCAGAATCGCAGATCATGAAATGGTTCTTTGATGCTGCCGGCTGGCTTTGCGCTGGGTCACGCGCAGGAGATACCTTCCCTGGTAGAGTACATGGCTTCTTCACAGTGCATGTTTTGAGGGGTTTGAACGTTGGGATTTCTTGAGGTTCAAAAGCTGGGGGATGTCTGGCAGGGGGTGAAAATGAAGTGGTTTCAGAATCTTCAGGAGTAAATTTATTTTCAAATTCAATTTTATAGATATTACACTGCCCACCAAGAGGACATGCATGAGCCGGTGGATTACAATCTACTAGGAGGCAAAATTACGCTTGGTACACTGTGGTGGGGAGGTATTTCACGCATTTACTACTTCCTAGACATAAACAGGCCAGACATGTCGAGCATTTAAGGAAATATGGGAATCTTGGGTGGAACCTTTAGATGACAGAAACTGGGGAGATGTCACAATGGTTCCTCACGGCTGCACCTTAAACAACTCAACTACCTACAAACCACATATCATACCCCCAAGAAGCTATGGTGGGCAGGAGCAATCCCCTTCACCCTTGTGCCTGTAATACAATGATAGTGAATTGGATTTTTTTCAGGACCTGGATCTCTCCAGTCCTGGCAAAATACTAGTCAACTATACTTTACTCCCCTACTAAGATAATAGGAAGACCAGACTGACCGTTCCTCCTACTACTGGAAACCTGTATGACTTGGGTGGCTGTAGAGGAAACCATACCCTGCTGGGGGAATCAGGACAGTGACGGCCAAGCAAAACATTGTAAGATACTTGAAATCACCGCACCCACCTACCATTGTTAAGTGGCGGGCAGCAATGTAATAGTGTGAAAAACTCAAAGAACCCATTTACCAAGCCAGGGACTGCCTACATGAACGCCGTAGGATCTAGGGGAAGTAATGGAACTATTACAACTTGACTGTGGATTGAGGTATGTACTTTACAGTATTAGGTATGTGGATGATTCAGGAGCAGAGTACTTGCTTGTTGAGTAATTTAAACAAATTTGCTAGAAAAAAAGCAGTATCCATCAGAAAGACTCAGTGGCGGTATTTATTGTATAGTTAGGACGGATAGTGATGCACAAGTTACTTACCTTCTGTAATGATATATCTGTAAGAAACAGTAGTTTGTGTTAGATTCCTTACCTTAGAATATCCCCAGACGTCAGACTGGATGCGGAAAGTTTTGCGCAGCAGTACCCTTGCGCGTCGGTAGGCGTCGTCAGCGGCTCCGCGTACGTCGTAGGCGCCATGATGACGTCGTCGGAGTACTTAGTACTTAGACGCTGCCCTCGCGCGCTGACGTCAGTTCTTATACATAGCTTTTCCATGCCAGAAACGCAGAGGCATGATAAAAACCGACACTGGTGCCATCAAACTAGGCCCCTCAAAGGAATGACCTTAACCCTATTTATCGGTTTGCAGAAGGGGGAGGATGGGTGGGCCGGTAAGGAATCTAACACTAACTACTGTTTCTTACAGATATAACGTTACCGAAGGTAAGTAACTTGTGCATCTGAAAGAAACAGGTTAGTGTTAGATTCCTTATCTTAGATACCCCAGCAATACCAACCCCGGTGGTGGGTCTGCGAACCAAGATCACACCAGAAAGTCCTGGAGCACGGAACGGCCAAAGAAGCCATCTCTCCGGACTTGGCTGTCCAGGCAGTGGTGTCTAGCGAACGTGTGCAGCGAGGCCCACGTAACTGCCTGACAGATGTCCTGCAAGGAGACTCCCAACCCAGGGCAGTAGTAGCCGCCAGGGCCCGAGTGGAGTGGGCACGCAGCCCCACCGGAGGCACCTTCTAAGCCAGAGAATACCAGGCCTTAATGCACAAAACCAACCATCGAGAAACAGTGCGTTTGTGCACTGCCTGTCCCTTCTTAGCGCCCACGTAACCGACAAAGAGCTGGCCGTCCACCCGGAACTGGCGTGAGCGGTCCAATTAAAATGAGAGCGCACGTTTTGGGTCCAGACGGTGGAGCCGCTCTTCCTCTTTTGAGGAATGCGGGGGCGGAAAGAAGGTGGGCAAGGTGATGGACTGCGCGATGTGGAAGGCTGTAACAACCTTGGGCAGGAAAGAGGGACGTGTTTTTAAGACCACTTTGTTCGGATGGACAGAAAGGAAAGGAGGCTTGGAGCTCGTTCACCCTCCTGGCAGAGGTGATGGCAACCAGGAATGCAGTCTTAAGAGTAAGAAGACGGAGAGGACAATTGTGAAGTGGCTCAAAGGAAGCGCTCATCAAATAAGTTAAAACAAGGTTCAAGTCCCACTGAGGCATCACAAAAGGAGCAGGAGGAAACATGTGAGTGATGCCCTTCAAGAATTTATTTACAACAGGGGACTTGAAAAGAGAAGGCTGATCAGGAAGCCTTAAGAAGGCTGAAATGGCAGAGAGGTAGCCTTTGATAGTGCCCAGAGCAGAGCCCTGCTGGGCAAGTGAAAGAAAAAGAGGAGAACCTCTGAAAGAGGGGCAGAAAGGGGATCCACAGCCTTTGCTGTGCACCATGCCACAAATCTGTTCCACCTGCAGGCAGGTATATCGTTTTTGTGGAGGGACGCCTGGCTGCCAGAATGACATCACAGACTTCAGGAGGCAAGTCAAATGGCCTCAACTGCTGCTGCTCAATCTCCATGCATGGAGGTGGAGGCTGGACAGGTTCTGGTAGAGGACCGTCCCCTGCTGCTGTGACAGAAGGTCCTCCTGAAGAGGCAGACGAATCGGGGGATCGACTGACATGCTGAGTAGCTCGGGATACCAGTATCTTCGTGCCCAGTCCGGGGCCACAAGGATGACTTTGGCCCGGTCGCGCCTGATCTTCTTCAGCACTCTGGGCAGAAGTGTTATAGGCGGAAAGGCGTACAACAGACCACAACTCCACTCGCGACAAAAAGCATCGCCGAGCGAGTGCCGCCTTGGAAATTCCAATGCGCAGAACTGATGACATTGCTCGTTCTCTTCTGTGGCGAATAGATCTAACCAAGGCTCTCCCCACTGCCGAAAGAGACTTTGCGCCACGTCCAAGTTCAGACGCCATTCGTGATCCATCATGCACCAATGGCTGAATTCGTCCACCCTGGCATTCAGGGAACCTGCCAGGTGTTGAACCACCAGGGTGACGCCCTGGTGTTCCAGCCATTGCCAGAGGCGCAGAGCCTCCTGGCAAAGGGTCCACAACCCCACCCAGCCCTGTTTGTTGCAGTACCACATGGCGGTGGTGTTGTCCGTGAACACCTGCACCACACTTCCCCGGACAGAGGGAAGGAATGGCCTCAGTGCAAGCCCGATCGTCCGCAGCTCCAGAAGATTTTTGTGGAACCGGGACTCCGCCGGACACCAGAGGCCTCTGATCTCCGCCTCTCCCATGTGGCCCCCCCAGCCCAGGAGGGACGCATCCGTCACAACTACGTGCTCCGTTTGGGGTAGGGAGAGGGATCTGCCACTGACCCAATCGCAGTCCGTGAGCCACCACTGCAACTGTCTCGCAGTGCCCTCCGACATCAGGACATGGTTGGACAGGTTGCCCTGATGCTGGGCCCACTGAAACTTCAGTTCCCAATGCAGAGCCCGCATCAGTCACCTGGCGTGATGCACCAGAAGGATGCAGGAGGCCATCAGCCCCAGAAGCCGCAGCGTCAACCTGACCGAGACCCGGGATAAAGGGTGAAAGATCGCAATCAGAGCCTGAATATCCCAAACTCGCTGTTCGGGAGGATAAACCCGAAACTGTGCCAAATCCAGAACCGCTCCGATGAAGAGGAGCTTTTGAGAGGGACACAGGTGTAACTTCGGCATATTGATGGAAAACCCCAGCAAGTGCAGGAGGTCGGCCGTAGTCTGGAAGTGGTTGACGACTGTCTGGAGCGAGCCTACTTCAACAACCAGTCGAGATAGGGGAAGACTGACACCCCTAATCTGCGCAGATGAGCTGCGACCACCGCCATCACTTTCGTGAACACCCGTGGGGCGCTGGTAAGGCCAAAGGGGAGCACGGTGAACTGAAAGTGCTCGTGGCCTACCGTGAACCGCAGGTAACGCCGGTAGGCCGGCAGGACGGGGATGTGGAAATAAGCAGCCTGCAAGTCCAACGCTACCATCCAGTCTCCGGGGTCCAGGGCAGCTAAGACCTGAGCCAGCATCTTGAACTTCTCCTTCCGGAGGAAGCCGTTGACGTTCCGCAGGTCCAAGATAGAACGTAGGCCCCCTTTGCCCTTCTTGAAAACCAGAAAATAGTGGGAATAGCAACCAAACCGTAGTGGAGGAGGTGATGGCGGTCCCTGCCCCCCACTGGCGTCAAATGGCCCCCTGAATGCTCGGACTAGGAGGGCTTTGAGGCAGATGCTGCGGGGTGGATGTGGACTGGCCTCGCTGTTGTCCCTGGCACCGCTACAGCGGATACCACGTCCGCCGCCTCGCTGGATGTTAGACTGCGGCCCGTGGCTGGCAGGACGTGAAGGGGCGCCCCTTCCTTGGCCACGAAAGGAGCGAAAGGCAAAAGATGGCTGTTGCTAGCCTGACAGGCCCAAGGACTTGGCCGTAGCCCTGGAGTCCTTGAAGCGCTCAAGCGCATGATCTGCCTTGCCACCAAAGAGGTGGCTGCCATCGAACAGCATGTCCATGAGGGTGTTCTGGACATCAGCCGAGAAGTTGGCGGACCTCAGCCAGGCGTGACGGCGAACCGCCAGCGTCGTAGACCTCGCCTTGCCCACCGAGTCCGTGGTATCCAGCCCACATCGAATGGAATACCGCGCTGCGTCTCTTCCCTCCGCAAGGGCTTGAGCAAGCTTTGCCCGGGCCCCCTCCGGCAGCACAGCCGCAACCGTATCCCACAGACAGTGGGTGTAACGGCCCAAAGGGCAAGCGGTGTTGACTGACCGCAACCCCAAACTGAGGGAGGAGAACAGTTTCTTGCCAAAGTGTTCATACCTTTTGGATTCCTGATCTGGAGGTGCAGTCGGGAATGCGGACTGGGAAGTAGAGGCCTGGATGACCAGGCTTTCAGGGGTGCGGTGGGTGGACAGAAAACTAGGGTCGTCCGGAGCCGGGCGGTGGCGCCGTTCCTATCTACAGGGGACCAGGTGCCCAACAGGACGTCCGTGAGAGCCTCATTAAACGGCAGAGCCTGCCTGTGGTTTAAGGACCTCACAGAGGATGTTAGACCTCACAGTTGCGACAGGGAGCTCAAAAGCCAAGACCTTGGCCGCCCTCGTCAGCACCACACTATAAGCAGCCCCCTCCTCCGTAGCCACGGTAGGAGGGGAGACAAAGCCAGTGTCAGGTGAAGTGTCGAGACCACTGGCTTCCCCTAGCTCCTCTGTCGAGTCCTGAAATGACGGATGCGCCCGTGTTAGAGGGACCTCAGACCTCTCCCAGTCACCCTCCATCCCCTGAAAATCAGGTGCAAAGGATGGAGCCGGATCATTGAAGAATTGCTCTTCTGCGGTCGTTGAATGCGGCGTCGAGCGATGCCGGTCCGACGCCGGATCCGGACCGAGGGAAGAACCAGGGACTGCGCCGTCCGGGGACGGCGCCGGAGGCGACACCCTAGGGCTCAGCGCTGGCGGGGTCGTAAGGTCGACCAGCGGCGACCCGGATTCAGAACCGGATCCAGCGAAGTCGTCGACGGCGCCGAAGCACCCGGCCCGCTTGGGCTCCCAGCCTGGACCGTGGGACCCAAGGCGCCGCGGAACCCGAAGGAGGAGAGCGCGACCTCATGGCCATGAGGAAGGCATCGATCTTCTTGTGCCTCTTACCTGAGGACTTGGAGCCCGACGAATGGTGACGACTCACCGAGCTTCAACTGTGTCCTGTCCCTCGACCCCCTGCTGGACCGGGACCGCGAGCAGCACGGGGCCAACTGCCGGGTCTCGAGGCGCTTACGGGACCGCTCCCGCCTAGCCTTCGACGTCAGAGCCCAGCAGTCGGGGCACGACTTGTCGTCGTGGTCGTCCCCAAGGCAATAGAGGCACCGGCGGTGGGGATCGGTAACAGACATTAGTCGGTGGCAATCGGTACAGGGTTTGAACCCGGGCATCCCTACCGGCACCGAGAGTCGTAAAGACTCGAAGAGAGATCAAAAAGGATCGAAAAAAGTTTTGTCAAAAAGTACTGCTTTTTCCGGATCTGAGTTTGCTGGCGCGGAAAAAAGAAGAACTGACGTCAGAGCGCGAGGGTGGCGTCCAAGTACTCCGACGACGTCATCACCGCGCCAACTACGCGGACGACGGACGCGCAGCCTCGGACGCTACCTACCGACGTGCAAGGGTACTGCTGCGCAAAACTTTCCGGATTCAGTCTGACGCCTGGAGATATTCTAAGGTAAGGAATCTAACAATAACCTGTTTCTTTCAGATACCTTTCTTCTGGAGGCCTCAACGTGGCTACATTCTCATAAAGGACCCAAGCATGAATGATAAAGGATTCTTTTCCAAACTACAGGCAGAATAAGGAGGATTCTGCTGCAGAGAAGATCAATCTGGACTTGGTATTTACCTTCTTGCCTTATTTACACTAAGCTTACTTGCCGAATGAGTCAGAATGCTTTGCATGGTAGGTACTAGGCTAACTAAGAAAACAAACTGCTTACCTCTAACTTTGGTTCCCCAGTATTGGTAACTTTCATAGATTCCCATGCTTTTGTATCATTCCCAGTCGTCAGAATGGGAGTCTCGGTAACAAAATAACATAGCAGTAGGTACAAAAGAGAAAGAAAAAGGCCTAGGCCTCATTCCCTTTTGTAGCATATCCGCCTCTTTTTGTACAAGAGACCAAACTAAGCATCAGCCAATCAGAAGAGCCTCACCCCATAGAACCCTCCTGAAGCAACCTCAGAGCCTCAGATTTTCGTAGCTGTTGTGTAACCGTCACCACATCTGCTGAAGACTGAGCTTTCCCAGGGGAGGAGGGTGGGCGCATGGGAATCTATGAAAGTTACCAATACTGGGGAACCAAAGTTACAGGCAAGTAACTTGTTTTCTTGCCCCAGTATTGGAACATTCATAGATTCCAATGCTTTGGTATCAGCGTAGCAAGCAGTCAGCAATAAAAAACACATTTTGTGGCATAAACATACATTGCAATAGCCATCATTACATGAAAACCAAAATGTACAGAATAAAAGGAAGGTGGGATAGAAAGGAAAGCTCACCAATTAGTGGAAGTGGTTCCTCAGGACCGCCTGGCCCACGACCGTGTCCTCCTGTTGCAAGCCACTGATCTTGTGGAATGCGCTCTAACCTTGCTGGTCAGCAACTTACCCGCTGCAGTATGGCAATGTTGAATGGCACTTGTAATCCACCTCGCAATACCTTGTTTTGACAGAGGGAGGCCCATGCAAGGACCACCAAAAGCAATGAACAATTGGGAGGATTTACGGAATGCCTTGGTGCGATCCAAATAACATTTTAAGCACCGTTGTACATCCAGAGAATGCAGTGACCTCTCCGCTGGTGTAGTAGGGTGAGGAAAGAAAGCTTTAAGAATAACCGGCTCATTTAAGTGCAAGTCCGAGGGCACCTTGGGTATGAACCTTGGGTTAGTTCTCAAGATTACTGTATTCCTTTTGAATTCGAGAAACGGCTCTTGGATTGTGAGAGCCTGCAACTCCCCAATGCGTCTTCCTGATGTGAGGGAAAGAAGGAGAGCCAATTTCCATGAAAGGAATTTCATGTCTGATCGATGTATTGGTTCAAATGGGCCTTTAATGAGTTGTGTGAGGACTAAATTCAAATGCCAAGTAGGAGGCGGAGGCCTCACTGGGGGATAGACACGGAACAATCCTTTGAGATACCGTTTAATTATCCTGGAAGACCAAAGAGAAGGTCCAGACTCATAACGTCTGTACCTAGAAATCGCTGCCGAATGAACTTTTATGGATGAATGGGCCAGCCCAGTCTTCGCCAAGGACAAAAGATAAGGCAGAAGTTGGTGAGGTTGTGAAGAAAAAGGGTCAACACCCTCTTTCCTGCACCAAATGCAAACTCTCTTCCATTTGAGACGGTAAGTCTTGTTCGTGGAAGAGGCTCTAGCCTGGGAGAGAACCTCCTTTATTTCCTTTGAGATGGGAAGGTTCATAAATTCTCGCTGCTCCGGAGCCATGCTGTCAGGTGCAAAGACTCTGGATCCGGATGCCAAATTTGCCCCTCGGACATTGTGAGAAGGTTTGGAATGGTTCGCAAGGGAAGAGGAGGAACCAGCGACAACAGATGGAGTTCCGTGAACCAGAACTGTCTCGGCCAAGCAGGGGCTATCAATAACATCAGATTTAGCGCTTGGACGCCCCAGGGCAGCTATCGCGCTCTATAAAAATGCTTTTCATTTCATCATCTTGCAGGGCTCTACTTTGATCTTCCTGATAAGCCAGGCTATCGAAAGTGCATTCCCTAATGATCCTCGGTGGTGAAGCCTGCTTGCATAAGACCGTCATTTCTTGTTGGTCGGTGTGGCAAATAGATCTATTGCAGGTTTGCCCCACTGTTGGAAGACCTCGTACAGAACCCGCCGGTTCAGTTCCCACTCTTGACTGAGGATAATCTGCTAAGTCTGTCGGCATTCTCATTTAAAATCCCTGGCAGGTGTTCTGCCTGCAGTGACATACCGTGAAGGATCGCCCATTCCCAGATTTCTTGAGCTTCCTGAGACAACGGGAGGGACCTGGTTCCCCCTTCCTTGTTCACGTAATGCATGGCCGTGGTGTTGTCCGTCCGGATGAGAACCTTTGAACCTCTTAGGCAAGGGAGAAAAGCTTGAAGAGCCAGTTTGATTGCCCTGCGCTCCAAGAGATTGATGTGGAGCCGACGGTTTTGAGGAGACCAATGTCCACAGACATGCAGGTCCTGCAGTACTGCTCCCCAACCATCCAGCGATGCATCCGTCGTCACCACCTGAGGAGACGGATCGCTTACGAAGGATAGACCTTGGGACAAGTTTTCCTGCTTTGTCCACCACAAGGCCGCTTTTTTCATCACCGAGGTGATGGTCACCTTGTCGTCGAACGAACTGTGAATCTGTTTCCATTGGATGTCCAATTGCTCCTGAAGAGGACGCATCCTCAATCTGCAGTGTGGAATTAGAGGAATGCATGAAGGAATTACCCCCAGAAGAGATTTGTAGCGGCGTACTGAAAGACACCTTCTTTGTAAGTCTAGCGCCATGGTCTGCAGTTTTTCCCGCCTCTCCACGGTTGGGAAAGCTTTCTTGAGATTAGAGTCCAAGATGGCTCCCAGGAAGCGTGCTGTCCTGGACGGGCCCAGAGATGACTTCTCTTTGTTTAAAGTGAGACCTAAATTCAGAAACAGGATTGTACATGCGTTGACCGCTTCCCTCGCGGCCTCCCTGGACGAAGCTTTCAGCAACCAATCGTCCAGGTAAGGGAAGACCTGAAAGTGATTCTTCCATAGAAACACTGCTACTGGTGCTAGCACCTTTGTGAAGATTCTCGGGGCTGAGCGAAGACCAAAGGGTAAAACCCTGAATTGAAAGTGGCTCTTGGCTACTGTAAATCGTAGAAACCTTCTGTGTGCTGAGTGAATCGGCACATGAAAGTACGCATCTTCGAGATCGAGCGTGGCCATGAAATCCCCTGGATTGATGAGACGTAGACTGTCTTAAAGAGAGACTGTAGGAGAGTAGGGTCTGCAATCCTATGGTCACCCCAGATTTTTGCTTTTTGCTTCACTGGTTTACGACTTTCCCTGGCTGTGGGCCTGCTAATCAGACCCACAGCCTAGCTGTTCTCTCTCTAAATTGACATCCATGTACTTTAGGTGCATTTACCAATTGGTATTGGGACCACTTATCAGCCCCTGTACAGTGTACCTTAGGTACCCAGGGCATAGGTGAACCCAAGGCCTACCAGGGGCTGAAGCATGTATTATGCCACCCCTGGCTGGCCATCTAAACAGACACAACTGGCTGGTAAGACAGCTGGGGCAAGGTGGTGTAATCACCCTTTGCTGTAGATATAGTATACCTATATCTAACCCCAAAATGGACACATATATTCCTATCAGTCACTCCTATGGCAGGCCTCATCAATCCTGAAGGCAGAGTGCTTGGAATTATGTGAGATGGTGCTCTAGCACGAGCTGAGCCTGTCTGCAGCTTGCGGAACCAAGTCCTTATAGCTGTTCCATGACAACGCTATACCATATACACTTAAGTGCATTATAATCCTCGCGTTTATTGCTAACTTTGGTATAGCATTATCAAAACATGTCGAGTAAGGTGTCATACGAATTGGAATACTACCCCCTCGCCAGTTCTGGCGACGGAGGTAGCATTCCACCCTTTTAGAGGGACACGACATGTATGTAACTGTGAACCCCGGTTAAAGTTAACTCGAGCCTCAGCATCACAAAATGGTTGCTACCACCAGACACAAGTCTGACCTCCTGCTGCTGGGAGTCCTTCCAGGGAGGGAGGCCTGGACAAAGGGTTTCCTGCCTTGGGAGGTGCTAGCACCACCCCAGACAGGATTTTGTGTATTAGGTAGGACAGGCCTGAAAGGAATGAGACATGCCTGGGGCACACAAGGTGTCCCTGTGCATACACCAGTTCCTGGGGCACTCCAGCCCCAGCTCTGGCGCGAAACCGGACAAAGGATAGGGGGTGTAACCACCCCCCTTCCTGGTCCCACCCATAGGAGGGACCTAGTCATAGTACAGTCCCCTGCAGCAGGATAAAGGTAGGAGGTGGTCCCATTCCAAATTAGATTATCCTGAACAACTTTACAAGAAGAAACTCTGGACTTCGACGTTCTGCTCCACAGAAGACTGAAGAATCTCCCTTGTGGGCAAGGAGTGTCCACCCTGCAACTGCAGGCACCATCAAGCGTCCTAGCGGTCCACTTTGTCGTCCTTCCTGCCGGATCCAGACTTCAGAGCCCGACGAGACCCAGACTCCCAGACCTCTCCGACCTCTCCCCACATCTGCAGCACAGCTGAGATCCGTGGGTGCGACGAGACACGTGGGACCGGCCATCTTGAAGAGACTGCACTTCGCTTCCAGCACGACTTCTGAGGCATCCTCGAGTAAGTGCTTTGGGGATTGAGAAGCCCCAGCCCCAGGCAGCTCCTGCACCAAAGACTAGCACTCCAGCATCCACGAGATCTGCGTGGGGCCTTTTTGCTTGATTGCTGCTCGACGCGTTGTCTGGTCACTTGCCGGCTGGCTAGTGACTTCCTAGACGACGATCCACGAAATCTACACTGCTGGTCTGGTTGCTCCAGACTGGCCCTTGCTCCCTTCCAAAAGAGGAGCACCCTGGACCCTCCTGGTCCACTCCAGACGCTGTTTCCACTCACCGCGTGGGTTGCCTTTGCCAAGGCCTGTTGACTCCAAATCTGGATCCGACACCGCAGACAGCGAGAGCCTGCGTGGGACAACTCGTGCCTCCATCCTGGTCGTCGAAGACACCTCCTGGTCCACGTGGCTGCAGAGACAAGCGTCCACTCTTCACCTGATCGCGACAACAGCATCTGGTTCCCTCCTGGTTCCACACCGGTCACTGGCTAGTGACTTTGAACACTGTCCCCTCTGCTTTCAGGTCCTCTTCTTCCTCGATCCACCCGTGGATCGCACCGGACATCTTCCTCCTGGTCGCCTGCAGCATCTTTCTTCAAGGCTCCATAGACTTCGACGCGGAAACCAGACACACTTTGACACCTATGCACCCGCAGCCCGTGGGTGAGGTAACAAGAGCATTTTGGTGCTCTAGGGTAGATTGACTCTCCTAGTGTCCAGGTATCCTGTCGTTTTTAGTCGTAACTAGTAGGAACTGTCTTTTACTTACCTTTTCGTAATTTTTTCTGCCCATTGGCTTTGTTCCACATCTCGCGTGTGAGTTTACACTCTGCACACGCGTCCCATGGGCCTCCCTTTACTTACCCAAGGTTAGGGTAGGGTAGTCCCAGCGAACCAGCAGCCTCTGGGCATCTTCATTTCCTAAATCAATCTACTTATACCATTTACTTAGTATATGGTTTGCCGTGCCCCTAGGGCACCATTGTAATTTGTGCGACTTACTGTATTTTTCTTAAAGAGATTGTTATGTGCTTAGCCCTCTGACCTCATAAAGAGTTCAGAGGTGTTTGTTATTAATAAATATACTGTTTATTTTTATAACAACCTGTGTGGTGTCTTTTCGTCTGGTATTCAAGGGGTTATATGTGGTAAAACAGCTGGCTTCACATGCCAAAAGAGTTTAGCTTAAGACTGCTTTGTCCATGCTACCATTAGGATAGCTGGTCTATAAGGTTGACTTACAACCAATCACCATAAGGGTTGTTTGGACTGATATATGATGCTCACTAATTCTAGTGATCACCTTGTATCAGGCCAACTTCTCACAGAGACCATCCGGAAAGACAGGGAGATGAGATAGGTGTTCAGCTCCCTGAGATCTAAAATGGGGCGCCATTTCTCTACCGTCTTCCTTACCAGGAAGAACCTGGAATAGAATCCTTCTCCTCTTTGGGCGGAGGGGACCGGCTCTATAGCCCCCTTCAGGAGCATCTGATGAACTTCTAGCCGCAGAAGAGGCAGATGTTTTGATGGAATGGCAGCAGGGGGCTTGGATGGTGGGATTTGCATGAATTCCAAAGTATGGCCCTTTCGAATGATGTTTAGCACCCATCGGTCTGATGTTAACTCGGACCAATTCTGAAGGTATTGTGACACCCTTCCTCCTACTGATGATCTTGCGGAGGTGGGCACAGTAGGAAGAGCCAGGAGGCCGCTATTTTCTCAGACGTATCACCTCCTTGGCGAGCTCGCTTCCCTCTGTTCCTTCTTTTGTATTTGTCACTATCCTTTGACCATCAAGTTAGGAGTTTAGCAGGTAGCTGTTTTATCATAAAATCATCTTCCCATTGAATCAAGAAAGTCTGTGGCTGTTGACCTTATACTCTTCCCCCCCCTCGATTACTGTAATGGCCTGATGGCTGGAGTAAAAAATTGATACTAAAAAAACTACAAAGTGTCCAACACGCAGCTGCACGTCTGGTATTGAAGCTGCCCAGAAAATCTTCGGCATCTGTGGCCCTAAGGAAATTGCATTGGCTTCCTCTCCACAAAAGGATTCTTTTAAAAATCTTAATGACCTCTTTCAGAGCACGAAATAACATTGGCCCTAAGTATCTCTCAAAAAGATACTCGCGCTACAATCCCACCAGAGTTCTGAGATCAGCAGGTTGTAACCTAATTAATACTTCCACTTTTCACTATAAAACAAAAGGGGGAAAAACCCTCAGCGTCCTGGCTTCCAAGGCTTGGAATGTGATAACAAAGGAGCTAAGGCTACTAGATCGAGAAGCCCCTTTCCGTAAACAACTTAAAACCTGGCTATTTAACTTGTCAGATGCTTATGTATTAGCTGCCATCTAGTTCTCACTTCTGTTGACTCTCTCGCTCCGTAGCGCCAGGATGCTCCTTTCGGAGCAGCAGTTCGCGCTCTATAAATTCCGAACATCATAACATAAAATTAGGTCTTGAGAAATGCGAGGATAAGGTTGGCGGTACTGTTGCGAACATGAGCCATATGATGAGTACCGTTGCTGCTGGTAAGAGCCTCTGTAGGTGGAGCTTTTGCCTCTGGAACCTCTAAAAGGAGCTTTACGGAACTGAAGCGTACCCAGAGACTTCGCAGTCTCAGTATCCTTTTTAATATCTTGGAGAGTGTCATCTATCAATTTTCCAAATAATGCCTCTCCATCAAAAGGTAGATCCAGGATCTTATTCTGGATTTCGGGTCTGAAGCAAGTCGCCTTAAGCCATCCCTGGCGACGACGGACTGCAGCCCCAGCCAAAGAACGAAAAGCTGTCGTGGCAATGTCCATGGCACAGTCTATGACTTCCATTGATGTTGCTTCCCATTCTTGCACTTTTTTTTTAGCTTCTGTCTTTGACTCTGGAGCAAGTTGATCCAAGTATGGCGAAACATCACAACATAGTTGGCGATCGTATCTGCCCAATATCGCCAAGGCATTTGCTGCCCGCACTACAAGACTCGCCATTGAAGAGAACCTCTTCCCGGCGTTGTCTAACCTCCTGCCCTCTTTATCTGGAGGAGTTGTCAAAGGAGCTGAAGGATTGCGTGACTTCCTTTGTGCCGCTTGTGAAATTACCGAGTCCGGTCTTGGGTGTCCCGTCAAAGACGCCAGACCATCGTCTGGCGCTTTGTATTTTTTGTCGAGGCGCAGTAGTACAGGGACCACCGTCGCTGGATTTTTTTATTGCCTTAAGGCCTTCCTCCCAAAGATGCTGGACAATAGGGATAAATCTTGTTGTCTTTTTATAAGGTTCTTTAAAATCATATAAGAATCATTCGGTGCCAACAGAAGGCGTTGATAGTTTGAATCTGCCGGCCGCTCTCTCCATTAGCTTATGAAACACCCCTATATCTGCTGGCGGGGAGTCCACCGGATCCGGACTTGGAGATGCTGGGTCTGGGATGACATATTCATCCCATTCTACACCATGACCAGGCCTGTCAAAGTTTTGATCCTCATCCGAGGAATCATCATAGGTGTCCAATGGTATTGAAGGCTCCTGTGGAACCAGTGTCTGTGGCCGAGATGACACCTGGGCCGGCAATTCGGGAGCAGCCATTGCTGGAGCCGCAGGGACAGGCATGGCTTGCGCAATCGGAACAGCAGCAGGTTGCGAACATCTAGACTTGTAATCCTGCAGCATGTTGTGAAGGTCCTGCAAGAAAGATGATGGTACAGACACCATGCCTTGTCTCGAGTACTGTTGTGGCTGGGCAGAATGATGATGATAATCATATTCCTGGTTGTACTCTCCGTTAGAATCAGTCTCTTGGCATTTAACCAGAAGCTGGGATGGACTGTTTGTATAGCCATACGAGTCCTGATCGTCGTCCTCTGATTCATCCTCATCCTCCTCTAAAAGCAGAGCTGGAGGCAAGGGAGTAACTCTCCTAGGAGAGGTCATGTCCGGTGTAATTCTCGTCATAGAAATCATAATTCTTTCCTCCGATAAGAAAATGGTAGACGATCCCGTCGACAATGGTGCTGATAATACTGCCGTCGTCGTCGGAATAGGCGGCGTCGACGAAAGAACAGTCGACGCTCCTACCGTCGTCGTCCATGTTGTCGTCGTCGAAGCCCTCGACGACGACACCGCCGTCGACGAACACTTCGACGTCGCTGCCGCCGTCATCTTCGTCCCGGTCGTCATCTACATCTTCGTCGACATCGCTTTTACTGCCGTCGACGACTGTCTTAGTCGACGTCGTTTGTCCAGTGGACGAGCCCGTTGACGGTACCATCTTAAGCTTAGGCTTCAATTCCTTTGTCGACGGAGCCTTTGTTGACGACGCCTTCATTGTCGACGACTTGGAACTTCTGTCAGACTTTCCAGAAGACTGAGAAGAGGGTTTTTTGAAGGCTGGATCAGTATTCATAGCCGAAGGGGTAGATGGTCCTACCCTCTCCTTTTCACCATGGTGAGGAGATTCAACTGGACCTTGGCTCTCAGACTCTCTGGGGGTCTTTTTTGAGGCCTTAGAAGGATGCTCCACATAAGGAGAAGGGGAACCCCTACCCCTTTTGACTGACCACCTAGTTGATGACGCTGATGAAGAGTCCTCACTGTCACTGGAGACTATCTTTTCTGGACTTCAACTCTGGAGCCAGGTAAGAAGCCTACCCTCACGATCCCGGAGGGTCTTGGTTGAAAAGGTGCGGCAGATCTTGCAGTCCGCAGCCTTATGATCAGGATAGAGGCAGTAGATGCAATCTTTATGCTTATCCTCAACAAATAATCTTGTCTTGCCACAGGTGGAACATGGCTTGAAAAGGGCCTTCTTTTCCTTATCAGACATCCTGGAAGGGACAGCTAACAATGTTGAAGAGAAATCCTGAAGAAAAACTTCTGAAAAAGTAGAGATTGAGCAGAGCTCAAAGGAGACTCCCTAAGCACAACGTGCGGTAGAAAATCTGAGGCTCCGAGGTTCCTTCAGGAGGGTTCTATGGGGTGAGGCTCTTCTGATTGGCTGATGCTTAGTTATGTCTCTTTTTAAAAAAGAGGCGGATATGCTACAAAAGGGAATGAGGCCTAGGCCTTTTTCTTTCTCTTTTGTACCTACTGCTATGTTATTTTGTTACCGAGACTCCCATTCCGACGACGGGGAATGATACAAAAGCATGGGAATCTATGAAAGTTCCAATACTGGGGCAAATGGTGTGCTTTTGCAGTGCCTTTCCCTTCTTCGCTCCAACAAACCCCACGAAGAGTTGGACGCCTACCTGGAATTTCAACGTGTGGTCAAGGTAGAATGACAAAGCTCTTTTTAATCCAGACAGTGAAGTCACTCCTCTTCCTTGGAATGATGTGGCACAGAGTAAAAAGTAGGCAGGGTGATGGACCGACCTACATGAACGGGAGTGATCACTTCGGCTTAAAGGATGCTTTAGTGCATAGAACCAGCTTTTCTGGGTGGATGTTCAGGTATAGACGTTTGGCTGACAGAGCCTGAAGCTCACTGTCCCTCCGGGCAGATGTTATTGTCACTAGGAAGGCCGTCTTGATGGTAAGGAGGACAGTTGTGCAATGGCACAAAGGGAGCGCATATCAGAAAGGTTAGGCCTATATTGTCTTACTGAGGCATGCAGAAGGGCGAAGGCGAAAACGTGTTCCAAACCTTTCAAGAACCTATTTACAACAGGGGATGTGGAGAAGTAAGGCTGATCTGGCAAATGCAGAAAGATGAGGCAGCAGAAAGATAGCCCTATAAGGTGCCTAAAGCAGAGGCATGCTGGGCAAGAGAAGGATAAAGACAAGTGTAGGAGAGTGGGGTCTGCAATCCTAAGGTCACCCCAGATTTTTGCTTTTTGCTTCACTGGTTTACGACTTTCCCTGGCTGTGGGCCTGCTAATCAGACAGACAGCCTAGCTGTTCTCTCTCTAAATTGACAACCATGTACTTTAGGTGCATTTACCAATTGGTACTGGGCCACCTTATCAGTCCCTGTACAGTGTACCTTAGGTATCCAGGGCATAGGTGTACCCAGGGCCTACCAGGGGCTGAAGCATGTATTATGCCACCCCTGGCTGGCCATCTAAAACGGACACAACTGGCTGCACGACAGCTGGGGCAAGGTGGTGTAATCACCCTTTGCTGTAGATATAGTATACCTATATCTAACCCTAAAATGGACACATATATTCCTATCAGTCACTCCTATGGCAGGCCTTATCAATCCTGAAGGCAGAGTGCTTGGAATTATGTGAGATGGTGCTCTGGCATGAGCTGAGCCCGTCTGCAGCTTGCGGAACCAAGTCCTAATAGCTGTTCCATGATAACGCTATACCATGTAAGTGCATTATAATCCTCGCGGTTACATGCTAACTCTGGTAAAACATTATCAAAACATGTCGAGTAAGGTGTCATACGATTTGGAATACTACCCCCTCGCCAATTCTGGCGACGGGGGTAGCATTCCACCCTTCTAGAGGGGCACGACATGTATGTAACTGAGAACCCCGGTTAAACTTAACTCGAGCCTTGGCATCACAAAATGGATGCTGCCACCACAGACACAAGTCTGACCTCCTGCTGCTGGGAGTCCTTCCAGCGAGGGAGGCCTGGACAAAGGGTTTCCTGCCTTGGGAGGTGCTAGCAAGACCCCAGACAGGATTTTGTGTATTGGGTAGGACAGGCCTGAAAGGAATGAGACATGCCTGGGGCACACAAGGTGTCCTGTGCATACACCGGTTCAAACCAGTTGCTGGGGCATCCCTGCCCCAGCTCTGGCGCGAAACCGGACAAAGGATAGGGGGTGTAGCCACCCCCCTTCCTGGTCCCACCCAGGGGAGGGACCTAGTCAGTAGTGCAGCCCTCTTTAGGAGAATAAAGGTAGGAGCTGGCCTATTCCAAATTAGATTATCCTGAACAACTTTACAATAAGAAACTCTGGACTTCGACGTTCTGCTCCACAGAAGACTGAAGAATCTCCCTTGTGTGCAAGGAGTGTCCACCCTGCAACTACAGGCACCATCAAGCGTCCAGCGGCTTCACTTTGTCGTCTTCCCTCGAGGATCCAGACTTCAGAGCCCGACGAGACCCGGATTCCCAGACCTCTCCGACCTCAACTCACATCTGCAGCAAAGCTGAGACCCGTGGGTGCGACGAGACACGTGGGACCGGCCATCTTGAAAGAAACTGCACTTCGCTTCCAGCACGACTCCCGAGGTAAACTCGACCAAGTGCTTTGGGGATTGAGAAGCCCCAGCCCCGAGCAGCTCCTGCACCGAAGATCAGCCCTCTAGCTTCCACGAGATCTGCGTGGGGCCCTTCTGCTTGTTTGCTGCTCGACGCGTTGTCTGGTCACTTGCCGGCTGGCTAGTGGCCTCCTAGACGACGAACCTTAAAATTTTCACTGCTGGTCTGGTTGCTCAAAAGGGGCACCCCGGACTCTCCTAGTCTGCACCAGGCGCTTTTTCCACTCAGCGCGTGGGTTGCCTTTGCCAAGGCCTGTTGATGCCGAATTCGGAACAGACACCGCCGACAGTGAGAGCCTGCTTGGGACAGCTCGTGCCTCCATCCTGGTCGTCGAAGACACCTCCTGGTCCACGTGGCTGCAGAGTCAAGCGTCCACTTCACCTGATCAAGATGACAGCATCTGGTTCCTTCCTGGTTCCACAACGGTCACTGGCTAGTGACTTTGAACACTGTCCCTCCTGCTTTCAGGTCCTCTTCTTCACCGATCCACCCTTGGATCGCACCGGACATCTTCCTCCTGGTCGCCTGCAGCATCTTTTCTTCCAGGCTCCATAGACTTCAACGCGAGAACCCAACACACTTTGACACCTATGCACCCGCAGCCCGTGGGTGAGGTAACGAGAGCATTTCGGTGCTCAAGGGTAGTTTAACTGTCCTAGTGTCCAGTTCCACAGTCGTTTTAGTCCTAACTAGTCAGGATTGTCCGTACTTACCTTTTAACTTGAACTGTACTGTCCCTAGACGTTGTTACGCATCTCGCGTGTGAGTTCACACTCTGCACACGCGTTCCGTGGGCCTCCTATTACTTACTTAAGGTGAAGATAGCGTAGTCCTAGCAAACCTCCAGCCTCTGGACAGCTCCATTCCTTCTATTGACTTTCACATTCCACTTAGTTAGTATATGGTTTGTCGTGCCTCTAGGGCACCATTGTAATTTTGTGCAACTTATCGTATTTTTCCTAAGAGATTGTCATGTGCTTAGCCCTCTGACCTCATAAAGAGTTCAGAGGTGTTTGTTATTAATAAATATACTGTTTATTTTTATAACAACCTGTGTGGTGTCTTTTCGTCTGGTATTCAAGGGGTTATATGTGGTAAAACAGCTGGCTTCACATGCCAAAAGAGTTTAGCCTAAGACTGCTTTGTCCATGCTACCATTAGGATAGCTGGTCTATAAGGTTAACTTACAACCAATCACCATAAGGGTTGTTTGGACTGATACAAGGTGATCACTAGAACTAGTGAGCATCATATATCAGGCCAACTTGTTTTATCTTTATTTATGCACTGTATACCCTGTTTTTAACTTACTCTCCCTATACCTGCATCATAATCGGTTACTCACTGCAGTTGGCGGGTCCCCGACCTCACCTTCCGGGTAGATCGGCCATCTTGGGGGTAGAAGTGGACGCCTGGCGGCGCCATTTTTGTTAGCGGGCTAGCTGTCAGCAGGACAGGCTAGACCTGCATTTAAAGCGGCCCTAGTCACGCCGGAGTCACGCCAGAGTCCAGCCCGTCTGCGCCTGTCCGCGCTAAGGACGGGATAATGGACGGGATCTATGGGGAAATACGCAGTCAAGAGGCAGATACTCAAGCAACCCTTAAATATACTATCCAAGATATGCGTGCCTACAAACCATCTCGGCTACCATGTCATTTTTCTTGCTCGCCTTAGGCACTTCGATCTTCTCCTTGCTGTGGCTGCTTTCTCAACCGGGGTAGGCTGCTGATTGACGACCCCCCCCGATCTCCCCTCCTTGCTCGTCTACCGTGTACCACCAGTCCCACGAAGGAAAGTGGCTTTCTCATCAATGCAAGATCTTTGGTGAGAAACAATATCGCTTTCAATGATTTTGTTTCGGCAAGAAGGCCCACTTGGGTGTTTATAACGGAAACTTGGGCCTCAGACCATTCTGGCCCGGATCTGGTGGCTGCGACTCCGGAGGGATATTCGCTCACAAGGCTGGACAGAGCTGGGCGTAGAGGAGGTGGACTGGGAATTCTCTATAAGACCTCCCATTCCTGCCGTATCTCGGAACTGTCTGGTCCCTCTGACCTCTTCCAAGCCCTTCACTGCTCAATTGGTCTCCCCAGGGCCACCCCTTTTTTGGGCGTATTGATCTATAGGCCCCCAGGTCCCAGAACTGATTTCAGCCAGTCCCTGCTCAATATCTTGGAACCCTATTTTGGTTGCGCCCAATTAACGGTTCTGGGTGACCTAAATTTCCACTTGGATAATATCACTTCCAGAGACTCTTGGACTCTTCTGGACTCCTTATCCGCTTATGGTCTCCAGCAGTTGGTTAAATCTTCCACCCATCAGGCGGGTCACATCCTGGACAGGGTCTTCTTGAACGATCCGGGGTTATTGACAGGTCCTCCTATTCCATTGAGTTGGTCGGACCACTTGGCTGTCCCTCTGGAACGTCAGGCTGTTCCTTGTAACCTTAAGTGGATAGGTCCGAGTAAACTGATACCTAGAAGAGACTTTAGGAAGGTCACTAATGTCTCTTGCCCCTCTGATTCAGATATCCGCCATTAGCTCAGCCAAGGATGTTAACACAGCCACTGCTGAATTGACGAGTGCCGTCATGACAGCAGTGGATGTGCTGGCCCCCGTAACCTTGCGTTACTCTGCCCGGCAGAGACCGTCTGCTCCGTGGTTTTCGGAGCCTCTAAGACTTCTGAGGCAGGGGTGCAGGAGGCAGGAAAGGATTTGGCGGGTGAGATGGAATCCCTTAGAGAGAGAGAAACATAAATCTCTCCTTAAGGAGTACAAGGCGGAGGTCATTAGGGTGAAACAAGAATATTTCGCCCATCTTACGACTACTCTCTCCTCCCCAAGAGATCTTTTTAAAATAGTTGACTCTCTCTGTACATTGCAGATGCCTGACCCTACAGTATGCTCACAAGTTCTCTGTGACCAAATCGCAGGCTTTTTTCATACGAAAATAGCAGACATCCACTCGGCTCTTGACTCACAAAGGGCTTTAATACCCCTTCCCTCCCTTGGTGCTGTTCTCTCCCCTTTTGAAGTCGATGTCCCTGCCACCACTGTGAGCCTATCTATGTTTCCTCCGCTGTCTCTCCAGGATCTTGATGTGCTTCTAAGCAAATTGAGGTCAGGGTCTCCTTTAGATCCCTGTCCTCTCAAAGTTCTGAAGGACTGCAGAGATACCCTTTTGCCCCCGCTCTTAGACATCATGAATAGAGCAATGAGGGATGGTATCTTTCCCGACCAATGGAAGAGTGCTGTAGTTAAGCCCCTCCTCAAGAAGCCCAAACTAGACCCGGATGTGCTCAAGAACTTCCGCCCTATCTCCTTGCTCCCATCCCCTGCCAAGATGCTGGAGTCCCATCTGAACAAGCATTTGGCGGTGTTCTTGGACAACTCGGGTCAGTTAAATCAGTCCCAACATGGTTTCAGGAGGGCTCACAGCACGGAGACGGCCCTGACGATTGTGCTTGATGCCATCCGCACCGAGGTCGATCAGGGCCATACCTCCCTGCTAATTCTTTTAGATTTGACAGCCGCCTTTGATACCCTGTCTCCTTCTGTCTTAACATCTCGTTTAAGGGAGATAGGGGTAGATGGCGTGGCCCTGAGCTTACTGGCCTCTTTTTTGAATCAGAGGGAGCAAAGGGTTAAGCTGGGAGACTTCATATCTCCTCCCACTCCTGTGCAATGTGGGGTTCCTCAGGGGTCGGCATTAAGTCCGACCCTGTTCAACATCTATGTGGCCCCACTTGCCAGGTTGGTGAGATCGTATGGGATGGAGATAGTCTCCTATGCGGATGACACACAGATCTTGGTGTCCCTCCCTCGCTCAGGGCACGCTCCCATTCATAACTTTAGAAGTTGTATGGAGGCGGTTGCTGAGTGGATGATTAACAACTCACTCAAACTGAATGGGGAGAAGACCGAAGTTCTGGTCTTTGGTGGCAATGTCAACAGCTGGACGGCCAAATGGTGGCCTTCTTCGTTGGGAACTTGCCCTACTCCTACAGATTCTGCTAAGAATCTGGGAGTAATTATGGACCTTGATCTCTCAATGGCACAGCAGGTCAATAGAACAGTAGCTACCTGTTGGGGCATTATTAAAATTCTTCGTAAAATCAAGCACTACTTGTCCCCGCAGGCTCGTAAGCAGGTCGTTGTTGCATTAGTGGCTTCGCGACTTGACTACTGTAATGCTCTTTACGCTGGGGCCAACAAAGGTCTTTTGCAGCGCCTCCAGACAGTACAGAACGTGGCTGCCAAATTTGTACTGGATGCTCCTAGACTATCTTCCGCCACGGCGGCCAGGAAAACCTTACACTGGCTCCCTATTGAGTCTAGGATTGCCTTTAAGACTCTCTGTATGACTTATGGGGCGCTTACGGGTAAGGGGGCCGAGGAAGTAGCGAAGCTGCTGCACCCATACGCTCCGGAGAGAGTTCTCCGATCCTCAGCCATGAGCCTGTTGGTGACTCCTCGCGTTCGCAAAACCAAATGGGGTGGGAGGGCGTTTTCAACAGTAGCCCCCAAACTGTGGAATAGCCTGCCACTTGGAATTAAAACCCAGCCATCAGTCCAGAACTTTCGGAAGGCCCTAAAAACGTGGCTATACCCCAAGGCGTATCCGTAGTGCGTGCTATCTGGTTATTTTGATCTTTTTCCTTAGGCGCCTTACAAGACCTGTTTCATTTAATTTCATTTCAACTTCTCACAACAAGGACCTGAGAGATGGGAGCAGAAAGAGGGTCAATCTGTTTCTCGGCACACCATGCCGCAATCTTGCTCTAAAGGTATATGCATACAGTCTTGGTTGCGCGACGCCTGTCTGCCAAGATAACATTGCAGACTTCCTGCGGAAGGTCGAAAGTGGACAACTGCCGGCACTCAATCTCCATGCACGAAGGTGGGTGGATGCAGACAGCAAGGCCGGCTTTAGCGCTGGTGGCGCCCAGTGTTACAACCTTTGTTGACATCCCCCAATTCCCTCACTATCACCCTCCAGCACTTCCCTTCATTTCTCCATAGCACCTCTCTCACATGTATTTCATTTCTTTTCTAGCACTATTCATAATGTAGGGTGTCAGAGCACTTTATATCACACACATTACATGCACACAATGAATCGTGTGTACTAAATAAATGTATGGTAGACAATGAGAACTACAAAGTATAGGAGTCACATGTCATCCACACTGGTAGGCAGTATCTTTCAGAGCGCTTGGTCTCGAGAAATGTAGTCAGGATTTGTACAAGTGGTTGGAGTATGCTTTACTAAGAATGTATTTCTACCTAAACAATATTTTTAGTAACATTAGGATAAAGAAAGACTGGGCAAATATATACAATTCTAACCTATTCTCTGCAGTCCACAAGCAGCTCTGCGAGGCTAGTTCATAGCTCACTGTTCTATATTAGAATTGTAATTCATGAACTGCAAGTAACAAAAGGGTCTCTGTGCGAAAAGCAGAGCCCACTGAGCAATGTACAAAACATACAGTTATGTGATATGCTTAATACACTTCTTTGTGCAGCAGGTATAATAATCCTCTGCACTACTTAATGATGTCAAAATACCTCTAGACAAAACTCAATCTCTTTCCAGCAGGTATATTAATCACCAGAATTATCTTGACATGGTTTTGTTGCCTGAAAATTGCTGGACAAAAAAGGACCTCTGCAGCAGGAGCTTTTAACCCCATAGGTTATTTCAGATCACCCAGTTTGGTGGCACAGGTCTCACCCACCCTAAAGTAGGTCCTGGTTGACAGGTTAAGTAGGCAACCCTCTGCTGCTAAGAAGAAGGGAAAGGAAGAAGGGCCTGCCACAGATCCAATCGTGGATCATTAACCACCACTGCAGATTTTTTGCAGTTCCTGCAAAAATCTGGACCATGTTGGAGTGATTACCATGATGTCACTCCCATGATACTGCGCTCACTGGAACTTCAGGTCCCACTGCAGAGCCCGCATATGCCAGCGGGCATGTGACACAAGCAGGATACAGGAGGCCATAAGGCCCGGTCACCTTAGTCTGTCTATGCGAAACCCAGTATAGAGCCAGAAATGCCAGTACCAGTCTGAATATCCTGGACTTGCCGTTCGGAAGTATAGGCCAAAACTGCACCGTTGCCGGAACAGCTTTGATGAAAAGG
Source organism: Lissotriton helveticus (assembly GCF_964261635.1). Taxonomy (NCBI): domain Eukaryota; kingdom Metazoa; phylum Chordata; class Amphibia; order Caudata; family Salamandridae; genus Lissotriton; species Lissotriton helveticus. Next base: position 184,872,766 of record NC_136060.1, read on the forward strand.
AGTGTCTGAGAGGGAGTCACGTAGGACTTTGGCACGTAGATAGTGAACCCCAGTAAACACAGGAGGTCCACCGTAGTCTGGGGGTGGGAGGAGACAGCCTGGGGCGAGCCCACCTTCACATGCCAGTTGTCGACATAGTGGGAAGACTGGAACCCCTCATCTCCACAGATGAGCTGCAACCACCGCCATCACCTTGGTGAACACCTGAGGGGCGCTGGTATGGCCAAAAAGGATCACTATTAAATGAAAGTGCTTGTGGCCTACTATGAATTGTAGGTAACGTCTGTGGGCATGCTGCACAGGAATGTTGAAGTATGTGTCCTGCAAGTAAATGTAAATGTATTGCGACTTATATAGCGCACGTATCACCCGAAGGCATCAAGGCGCTTGCTTAGGGAACCCGTCCTGGTATTCCCCTGTGAGATACCCCAGCAGGGTATCCACAAGGTGAAAGCCAGGCATCCCGCCGCGAGGGGCCGTAGTGGAGATTAAGCAAGCTATTGCCCAGAGTCGCAGAGTGTGACCCCGTGAGTCGAGTAGGCACCGGAGCGAGAATTGTCGAGTCCGTGGAATTTTTGAGCCCGAGTCCCGCCTAGGCGGGGAATCGAACCCTGGTCCACGGCCGATCTCAGTTTCCGGGTCTGCCGCCTCTAACCACTGAGCCACGCTTCTCCACCCAAGTCCAACGCTACATTCAACCTCTTGGGTCCAGGGCAGACAGGACTTTAGCGAGCGTGACCATTTTGAACTTCTTTTTGAGGAGGCAAGTGAGAGGGAGAGGGAGCAGGTCTCGGATTGGATGAAGTCCTCAGTCCTCCTTGGGCACCAGAATGTAACTGGTAAAACCACCACAACCTACTTCTGGAGCCAGCACCCTTTCTGTGGCTCCCTTGGCAAAAAAAGTTGTCACTTCCTGGCGGAGTAAGGAGAGCTTGTCCTCCATCAGTCTGTTGCAAGTGGGTGACATGGGTGGAGGGGAGATCACGAAGAGAATCAGAAGAACCCAATGGTCTGAAGTTAATGACCTCTAAGGGGACAGGTGATGATTTATTCTGCCTCCCACTGGATGCCCATGATCGTAACAGGGCTAACTAAAGGGGTTTAAAGGCTGCGGCTGTGTAGTAGACGTGCCCCACCTCAGGCCATCTGACCCACGGGGTCTACGGGTATCGCGTCCTCTGCCCACGCAGAGACTGGGAAGTTTGCACGCTGAGGTGGCTGGGTGGGTGGGTAAAGACGAGGCTGGAAGCTCCTTCCGTCATCACGAAGGGAGCGACAGGCTGACTGAGGTTGACGAAGGGCCATGAATAGGCCCAAGGCCCTGGCAGTAGCCCTGCTATGCTTGAAGCGCTCCAGCGCAGAGTCCGACTTGTCTACGAAGAGACGAGAGCCATCAAAGGGCATGTCCATAAGTGATGCTTGGACATCCCCTGAAAGCCAGTTGTTCTCAGCAAGGCATGGTGCCATAAGGCCAGAGAAAAAGAAACTGCTCTACCCAGTGAATGGGTCGTGCCCAGACAACATCGGATCGTGAACTTGGCTGCATCTTTCTAGTCTGTAATAGCTTGGGAAAGTAGGGTCCAGGCCTCCTCCGGGACAATGGGCAGCACCTGCACAACCAAATCCCACAGTTTATGGGAGTAACATCCTAAAACACATGCAGTGTGTAGGAGAGTAGGGTCTGCTTCCAAAGGTCACCCCCACTTTTTTGCTTTTGCTTTACTGGTTTTCGACTTAGATGTGGCTGTGGGCCTGCTAATCAGACCCACAGCCCAGATGCACTCTCTCTAAATTCACACCATGTACTCTAGGTACATCCACAATTGGGAATTGGTTCACCTTATCAGCCCCTGTAGAAGTGTACCCTAGGTACTCAGGGCATAGGTGTAACCAAGGCCTACCAGGGGCTGCAGCATGTATTATGCCACCCCTGGCTAGCCACTCAAACTGACAACTGGCTGATCACTCAGCTGGGGGCAAGGTTGTGTAATCACCCCTTGCTTAGGTATAGTATTCCTATATCTACCCTTAAATATAGACATACAGTATCCTATAAGTCACTCCTATGGCAGGCCTTAACAATCCTGGAGGCAGAGTACTTGGTTATGTGTGAGATGGTGCTCTAGCATGAGCTGAGCCTGTCAGCAGCTTTTGGGACCATGTCCTTATAGCTGTTCTATGATATTGCCATACCATATACTCTTAAGTGCATTATGAACCTCGCGGTTAAATGCTAACTTTGGTATGGCTGTATCTAAACATGGCGTGTAAGGTGTCATACGCTTTGGAATACTACCCCCTCGGCAATTCTGGCGACGGGGGTAGCATTCCACCCTTCTAGAGGGAGAAGACATGTTGTTGCTGACTATCCCGGTTAAAGTTAACCAGAGCCCCAGCGTCACAAAATGGATGCTGCTGCCACAGACACAAGTCTGACCTCCTGCTGCTGGGAGTCCTTCCAGCGAGGGAAACCTGGACAATAGGTTTCCTGCCTGGAGAGGTGCGAGCACCACCCCAGACAGGATTTTGTGTATTGGGACAGGGAGGGCTGAAAAGAAACAGACACTGCCTGGGGCACACTAGGTGCTCCATGCATAGTCCAGTTCAAACCGGTGCTGGGGCACTCCAGCCCCAGCTCTGGCGCGAAACTGGACAAAGGAAAGGGGGTGTAACCAACCCCCTTCCTGGTCCCACCCATAGGAGGGACCTAGTGAGTAAACCAGCCCCCTTTAGATGTATAAAGGTAGGAGCTGACCCAGGAGACTTTAGATTAATCCTGATGAAACTTTGAAACGAAACTCTGGACCCTTCGACATTCACCTGAGCTGAAGACTGAAGAATCTCCCTTGTGGTCGAGGAGTGACCACCCCTGGGAAACCAGGCACCATCCAGCAACTCGACAGCTTGCTTTGTCCCCATTCCCGCCGGAACTCTAGCGCAGAGCTTGACAAAACCTCGACTCCAGGACTCCTCTGACCCCACTGCACGACTCCAGCACAGCTGAGCTCCGTGGAAGGCGTCGGAATCCGTGGAAACAGGCAACTTGGAAAGTCTTCAACTTGCTAACAGCGCAGCTCCTGAGGCATCCTCGAAGCTGTGCACTGGGGACTGAGACACCCCGACACCGAGCTCCACCTGCACCGAAGACCAGCCCTCCACACTCCACGAGATCTGCTAGTAGCCCTGTGACGACGATTCCTTTGAAAATCCATCACTGGTCTGGTTGCTCCAGACTGGCACTTGCTTTCCTGAAAAGGTGAAGTACCTCAGACCCTCCTGGTCTGCACCAGAAGCTCTTTGTGTATCCTGCATGGGTTGCCTTTGCTTAGGCTTGTTGGCTCCAATCTTGAAGTCGACCCCTCCATCTGCGAGAACCTTCGTGGGACAGCTCCTCTCCAGCACCTGGTCGTCCTCGACGCCTCCTGGTCTGCGTGGCTGCAACGACAAGCTTCACATCCGCACCTGATTGCTCCTCGACGACGTCCGGTTCCTCCCTGGTTCCACCCGGTCACTGGCTAGTGACCTAGACTCTGTCCCCTCTGCTTTCAGGTCCTCTTCATCCTAGATCCACCCTTGGATCCACCCGGACATCTTCCTCCTGGTCGCCTGCAGCATCTTCTTCCAAGGCTCCATAGGAATCAATGAGAAAACCCGACACACTTTGACACCTATGTACCCGCAGCCCGTGGGTGAGGTAACGCGAGTACTTCGGTGCTCTTGTAGGGATTGACTATCCTAGTGTCTAGTTTTGTTAGTTGTACATTCAGAGTTAGACCGGAAGTGTCCTAAATCTTCGATTACTTACCTTTAAAGTTCCCATTGACTTTCCATTGACTCTCGCTTGAGTGTACTGACACTGCATGCGCCGCCTGTGGGCCTCCTACTCCTAACCTAAGGGTCAGATAGTGTCGCCCCAGCGATTCCCAAGCCTCTAGGCCTTCTCCTTTCCCAAGTCGTGGTTCTTCTACCACTTACTTAGTATATGGTTTTACGCGCCCCTAGGGCCTAACTGTAAATTATGCTATTTAAAGTATTTCTAAGTGTAACTTGTTATGTGCTTTTGCCTCTGACCTCATAAAGAGTTCAGAGGAGTGTGTTAGTAAATAAATACATATATATTTTATATATATCCTGTGTGGTGTCCTTTCATTTTATATTCAAGGGGTTACATATGGTAAAACAGCTGGCTTTACACACCCTCAAGAGTCTTTTAGCCCAAGACTGTTCTGTCCACGCTACCACTAGGATTGTCATATAGCTACTGTTTATCTTTATAATGTGTTACGTTAGCATAGGCTTATTAAATGTTTAAACGCCATTTTTCCTTTTGCTGCTTCTGCACACGACACTTAATTGTTGATTTAGCTTTCAACCTAGAAGTCCGTTATGATTTACATGAGAATAATATGTTATTGCTCTGATATCAGCTTTGCTTAATAAACTATGTCTGTACAGAGAGTGCTGAAGCTTCAAGGATAACACAATACAGTATTGTTATGAGGTCTGATCTCCGCACCTTCATAGACATAACATAAGTGCAGCTTCTGCCAAATTTAGGCGGGTTTTATATTGCTTTGCTTAGAGCACACATACACACTTGATGCGGTTCGCATGCAGAGAGAGCTGGTGGAAGCAGATGTGATCTCTTCATACTAGGATCTTGAGGTATGGGCCCGCCCTGATAAAACCCAAAGAGACCTTCTTAGATATTAATATACTATGCTAGTTAGGGAGGGTGAGAAATAGGTGTAGTTAACCCTTATTCATTACAGCATCTTAGCATGCTGTCACCATTTGCTTTTTATGGATTAGTAACTATGCTGATAACTTTGCTTCTGATAATATGTTTCCTTGTATTATCTAAGATACTGCGTTTGAGAAAACGGCATTAGTAAATAAATATTTCAAATGTGCACGTGTCCTCATTTACTCCACGTTCTGGTTTGAAATGATTGTATAGCAAAAGAGTGCTCATGAGTTCCACGTGACCTGAGGTATTGTAAGTTAATGTTCTGGTTTGTCTAAACATTGGGAGTTTGTTATGACCAATGAGACACTGTAGCTAGCCTGGTAAGGGGTTTTGGGTACTGAGGTGAGTTTTGGGTCACCCTAATTTACCGAAGTTCCAAATCTCTATGCACAGTTCTGTGGGAGAACGGAAACCCTGCGACAGGATAGCTGGTCTATAAGGTTGACTTACAACCATCACCATAAGGGTTGTTTAGACTGGTGCAAGGTGCTCACTAGAATAGTGAACATCATATACCAGGCCAACTTCTCACACAGTGTTCACAGACCACAGTGCCAGGCTAGACAAATAAAACATTTTCTTTCCTAAGATATTCAGCCTTTCTGAGGGGCTTTCTACCGACTGAAATATCTCTGTCAAGATGTTAGTCTCGACTGCTGCTGAGGGTAGGCTAAGGTCCAGGATCTCTGCCACCCTTCTCACCACCACCGCAAAAGAAGCTTTCTCCTTCGTAGCCACAGTAGGAGGAGAGACCATGCCAGTATCTGGAGAGGTGTCCAACCACTCATGCCTTCCAATTCCTCACCCCAGTTCATGTTAGGGTCTAGGAACTGGTATTCTACAGGGTGCAGAAAACTCTCCCAACCCTCCCCAAGTACCAGCCTACAGAAATAGGGCTCGGGCTCCAACCTAGAAGGCATGCCTCCAGTCGGCGAAGGAGTCAAAGTCAGGCAACGCCACCCTAGCACCATGACAGAATCTCGAATGGGGATGGTGCCGCTGGAGGCACCGGGAGTGTTGGTATTGTGTCCGGCGCTGGTGAAAGTTGAGGTAGTACGAAAGGCACCAGTCCAGATCCATACGTAAATCGAAGGGGCCTGACTGAAGCCAGGGGACTGAAACGCCAGCTGAGAACCAGAGGGTCCCTCCAAAAACCCGCAGGCTCCACAGCGCACCAGCGGGAATGAGCCACCCGAATATGAGGTGCATGACCTTATAGAACTCGTAAAAGTTAGGCGGGGGTCACTCCGGCTCCCAGTAACTATGGGAGACGCTCAGCGAGCCCAAGATCAACCGCAAAGCAAGGCCTCATATGACCATGCTCACTCACCTCCTCGGATGACTTTAACAAACGAGGCAAAGTCGAATTGGGACTTACCAGAGGACGACGAGGATCTTGGGCTCCGCGACCGATCCGGCACCTTCCTCTTGACTGGGATCAAGACACATCGAATGTATGGGAGCTTGAGGGAGAGCTCCCACAAGGCTGTGGGGTGCATGATGCGGCTGTCGACACAGGTCTAGTGTTGTGATTGTGCTCCCAGCACCAGAGGAAAACAAGGGGGCAGATTTTTCAGTGACAGGCGCCGCATGGCTTGAAGCCAGCCTTCCAAGTTTTAATCCTGTCTCAAAAAGAGTGCGATAAAAAGTTTTAAAAGGTCAGCAAAACAATTACTGGGGGTAGCTCTTTCCGGATCTTTGCTGACTGGCACAGAAAAAAAAAAAGAACTGATGTCGGCATGCTGGGGTGGAACCTATATAGGCACTGCACACGTCACTACCAGCGTGGATAATGCCACGCTGAGCTGAACGACGACACTTACTGGCGCGCGGGGGTACTGCTCATGCAAATATTTTTTCTGATCCAATCTGACACCTGGGTCATAGAGTAAGGAAGCTGCGGCTAGAAGTCCCGAACAGATATTTGTCAAGAAAAAATATGAACATTTCCAGGATTTCTTCTGACAAATCACATAGTAATCTTTTAAGAAATGAAAAGGACCACCTCCAATGAGTTGCAATTACCTGTCTATGACAGCAATAGTTCATGAACCTCAATTTTGAATAAGACTACCTTCAATACAGTTATGATGACTGCTGGTGGCTCCAGTGTTTAGTATTATTAAATCCTACATGGCTATGTGTCGATTAAGAGGAGGATTTTGGTCTTTCATGATTCTCAAATTATCATAATCGTTTGTGATGGAGTAATCAGGTCTCCTAAAGTGGATTTTGTACATCAAAAGAAGAATGATCGAAGCATATTTTTTGATCAAGTCTTTATGCCTTATTATATTCAGATACTTGGGGTTTTGGATTTGAGAAGCTAGGATGCCTCAAGCTGCTCATCCTCTCTTCTGAGACAAATTTCTGAGGTCACAGAAACCCTGGCCCCAGACAGTCTGAGTGATGTCTCCATTCTAGTTATCTGATTCAATAAATTTCATGTTGAGTAGCACACCATTGACGGTGCCTCTGAGTGCTGGAAAATATCAAAGTTTTAGGATATTTTATCGATAAGAAATATCATGATTACCTTCCGATTTGTATACATATGAGAAATATAACATGGTGGTCTTCTAGTTCCTATTGCCCTACCAAATTTTGCTGGTAATACTAACCTCAGATGGCAGGGAAGTGTTACGGTGTTTGTATAACGCTGCTAGTGGATCTGATGTCAGAGTTCCTCCAACAGGAATATGCTCATCAGCGCTATTTTTTCTTTGTTGAGTTGGGACATCAGCTGTGGCTAATAGAGACTGTGGCACGATCCTTTTATCTCCTATGTATAAACTCACTGTAGCTTCAAGGATAGAGGTATCTGATAAAATGGCAAATCATTTAGATGATTGTTTTAGGATTTCTTTGAGGCTGGAATGGTGAAGGTCTTTAGCAAAAGGACAAAGCTTTCTGCCAATGGTCTTTTTACAATCTTTGATAGATTGAATGCTACCCGATCTTCAAGTTGGCCCAAATCGTCCTTCTCGGCAATAGGGCCATTTTTGACCACCTGGCTTTACGTTGGAATCAGTTTTCTTTCTATTGAAGATAAACCTAGAAGAGAGGGCCACGTTTTTCCAGGTTCTTGGTTCAGAACAATAGATTGAGGTTTCAACTAACGATTGGCCAAGATTGTCTTATGCTGCTTGTTTAATTAATGGGAAAAGGTTTGGATTTGGTGATATCGATTGTGTTATGCGATTCTCGTGGTTTTGTTGTCGGCACATTTTGATTTCGTTCCTTAAGATTCTTGTGTCAGTGCTGGTTTACGGAAGGCTGAAATATGTGTGGAGTTTTGCACCTCTGCTAATTGTTGTAGTTTATAAGGTTGTATTGATAAGTTTGTGTTCCTTTGTGATGAGTTGGTAGTTATCGATGGAGAATTGGCATTTATAGGTTCAATTGAGGAATGCAATAGGCGTTGTAGTTGTAAAAGCAGACTTGAAAGCTTATAATAGCAATAAATATAGGATGCCCTAAATCTGCACTACGTTTGCTAAGTTTGGCTCAACTGTACCAATCAATTTGGAGTTTTCTTGTAAAGTTATTAGTTCAATGTTTGTGTGCCTCAATAAAGACATGTATTCGACTAAAAGCGATGACGGATTAAGATGTCTGACATTTTAAAGAAAGTTGAACTAATTTCTACCATCGCATTAGGCACTGCATATGTTGGTGGAATGAATTCTTCATCATGGCGACTAAGGCTTTTTTTTAGTTTGGGGAGTAAGCATAACTGCTATATTTGAAGATGATGAGTTTTGTTGTGACCTCATTATTGAGAGCTGGTCAAATTAATTTAGGAGGTCTGAATTATCAAAATAATTCACAAGGCAGTTGATATTTTTTTTCAAATGTGGCATGTAAAATATTGGCTGTAGTAATAATGGTATTAGTTGAAGTACTTGTTGATAGCTGTTCAGGAGAGAATTGGTAATGACCTTTTCTCGAAGATCTTGAGTTTAAACAATTCGGTATTGATTGCCATTTAGTTAATTTCAAATGGGATACTTTGTGTCTTTACTTTTGTTGCTATTATCCAGCAACATCTGATTTGTCATGGAACACTAAGTAGGTGGATTATTTGTGATGGGCATTATCTGCACTGCCCCAGTCATATTAGTCCGTTGATTACTGGTTACTTATGATTTACTCCCATCGCCTGTAATACTGTGTGAAGGAGATCTCAAAGTCTATTTCTTGCCTGCAGGTGATTGTTGATACTTTGAAAGTCCATGTAGTAGCAAAAAAGTTTATATCCTGTACATCAAACCTAACAGTCAGATAGACGCTGGTGAATCCCAACTCCCCTTGATTTATTCTTATGTTATCCTAACAATGCTCTGAGGAAATGTCTAGCACTAAATATTTCGCTACATACAACGGTAACCCCCTGTGTAACTGACTTGTATATCTTGCTTGTGTTTGGCTTTAAGCTTCAACTTTCAGCTAGTAACTGGTTATAGTAACTTGTGTCAGTTTTGGTGTTGATTTTTTAACGGCACAAATTGATAAGTGGTACTTAAGCGCTTACTACAGACGCAGGACAAATCCAATCAGATGTTTCTCATGTATCTTTTATTTATAGGGTTTGGTGTAGAACAGTACAACGCTCTTGGTCTCTGGGGTATTGGTGCATAAGTTTGTCAAAGCATTCTTTCCAAGGGTAGTCCTGAATACAAACTGTTGATAATGTGCCCAGCCCTCCTTTTCCCGTGCCTCCCATGTATTGTGCCAAATGTGTGTGTGAATGGGTTATCGACACAGTCTGTCATCACCTACGCCAGAACTGGAGTCACCTGGCTACTTGCTTCCGCCACCAGCCTTTGCTGGCAAGCTCACCATTTTTGTTGCGTCACCACGCTGTTGCTCCCCTCTGAAATGACAGGGTTGGGCACTAACCACTCTGCCTGCTGGCCAGCTTCCTCTCAAACGTCCCATAGAACAGAGCAGCCAGGATTGCAGTTACTGGTCATTTAGGCGGACCACTCCATCCTAACGCACCTGGATTCCTAGCTTCAAGGAGGTGGGCATATAGCCTCGGTTGCCCTAAATTTAGAGCAAGGTGACTGGGAGAAGACCAATGGCAGAGATTGAAGGGATGCTAAAGCGAAGCAGGAGGAGGAGCATGCACAATATAGACATGCGGTACAAAAGGGGGTGGATTAAACCCAGATCTTTTAACTGGGTGTGAGTGTTTGATTCAGATGCTCCGTCCATCATCACCCCCTTTTGTACCGCTTTTGGCCGCCATAAGTGTGGCAGGGTATGCTCAGACGTGAGTCCCTTGCTCACTTTGCCACTGGATTCAAGCAAGCCGGGCTGAAGACAGCTGGAATGCCAGAATCCGGTCCTCGGAAGCTTGTTTTCGGTCCAGGGAAGACATGGCTTGGCAGTTCGGGCTGGACTGTTCCCATGAGCCACAGGGTCATACTGATTTGCATATAGCCATGTCGGAACTGGGGTGGCAGAGTAGGCTAAAGAACGGTGATGGATTAAACCCAGATCTTTTGACTAGGTGTGAGTGTTTGATTGATTCAGATGCTCCGTCCATCACCACCCCCTTTTGTACCGCTTTTGGCCGCCATAAGTGTGGCAGGGTATGCTCAGACGTGAGTCCCTTGCTCACTTTGCCACTGGATTCAAGCTAGCCGGGCTGAAGACGGCTGGAATGCCAGAAACCGGTCCTCGGAAGCTTGTTTCCGTTCCAGGGAAGACATGGCTTGGCAGTTCGGGCTGGACTGTTCCCATGAGACACAGGGTCAGACTGATTTGCATATGGCCATGTCGGAACTGGGGTGGCAGAGTGGGCTAAAGAACGGTGATGGATTAAACCCAGATCTTTTGACTGGGTGTGAGTGTATGATTGATTCAGATGCTCCGTCCATCACCACCCCCTTTTGTACCAATATAGACATGCAGCATCACAAAAAGCGCTGGGCATGAGCGCGTACAGTAGGCTGAATAGCATATTTGTTAAGTACAATTGGAATTGGTGATTCAAAACTATGTAGTGATGTGCTTTTGTTATAGGCTATAAACACTAAATGACTAACGGTCAAATACAAAAATGAAACTGAAATTAAAGAAATCCTCATGCATATGTAAATTTTAACTATAGGAGCTGCTTATACATGCAAATTAAATGAACAAATTAGTTATAAAATCATGACATGGTTATTAAATGTAAGTAATGAAGCACTTTTGAATACTTAGAACTGAATAATATCCAAGATACTCCATGTAAGTGCCACTCAAAAAATAGCTTAATTTCAAGCCAAGCACGTTTCCAGCCCCCTACCGTTTTTAAAAGAAACAGCTTCCAATAAAAGTAAGAAAATAGTACACACCAAAATGTATCCTCTAGCTATCATATTATTAAAGACTAAGAATATTTCCTATTGTAGGGCACACCTGTCTCAAACTCCCAACATTATTATAATTGATTGGCATAGGAAAGAAAAATCACCTGACCTAGTATCTGAGTGTAGGCTTTTGAATAACGTCATTAATATGATGCAACATCATGAGTGAGTAATCTTATCGATAATTAACTGTACAACCAACTAGTAGGAATACTTACTCTATCAAACCCCATTGCACAAAGGTTTTCTATTTTTTTTGTGTATTCTGGACTAGAAACTGGTGCTCCAGCATATACATGTGCCCAAAGCCGAGCTGTTTGTTTAAACATATCTGGATTTTGTTTGTACTATAAAACAAAAAGAGAAAGAAAACATTAGACAAGATCACAGTCGTGAATAATTATGTACTTTTCATCAGTGCACATTTATTTCCTCCAGTCATTTCTACGTGGAGTCTTAAAATACGGTGCAAGAGATTTCCTTAAGCTACTAGTTCTAAAGGATTACTTGTACAGAAACATTCCTATTTGCAATGTTGGATGGGCCAGAAAAATAGTCAGCACTGCTGGCTGTGATCAGTAGTGGCACCTGAAAAGGAACTGGAAATGACCTGTGCAGCTGAAGGCTTTGCCTTTTCAATGTCATCAGACATTGTTTTCACATTCAACAGACTCAAAGCTTCCAGAGTTCTATTTCTTGCGTTTGGATTATTAGTTAGTATAGCACACTCATGGTACAAACGCTTTTCAATACACAAAATCACAGTACATCATTCAAAACAGCACATATTAACAATAAAGGTGTGCTGCATCGTGTGGAGATCCTCGAGTTCCCATGCTATGAACAGTGAGTAAGGTAGGTATGGTGGTCTCTGTAACACACTGAGGAATCTGTTTGCATCAGGCGTAACTAGTTTGGCATCATTAGTCTACTAAACTGCCTATCTGGGGCTAAAACCATGTTTGAGGCATCGCTCTAGGCTCTGGTTAAGCGGGGTTGTGCCGCCACTTTTCAATATGTATAAGCTGAGTCAAAGTTCAGTGTGTACCAGCCGTGCATATGGCGGGATAGAACAGTTAATATCAGTAGTATGGGTCCGGGTGGGTAAATGGGGGACGGATATAGAATACGTTCAAGTGGAAAACTCGTTGTGCTGCCGATGTGTATAATGTGGATGTTCATGGTGACCTTTCGTCTGTTTTCACCATCAGCTTCTCCAGGTATGTATCCCAGGCACTGCTAAATGGAGTTTCCCATGTGCGATTAGTTGGCTTATTATTTAGGATAAGTCTACTTTGTAAATATCAGAGATTAACCCTGTTATTCCTGGAAGCAATCTGTCCTGATGGCAGACCCATATCCATGCTGTATGGTGGAGCACGAACATAGCACCTGTGACTGTGGCCTCAAAATGTTTAAAGTTGGTTGTACACAGTTACGAGAAAGGACCCTATATCTGCCTCACCTTCTCAAGCAAATGGAGACGAACAATTTTATTTGTAATCCTCTTTTAGAGTGCTCATAGAAAGGATGAAAGTTACCTTTATGGTGACGTAGCCCAAAGACGATTTATCAATTTCAACCTGTTGGAATCCCTGGTAACAAGCGGCAGATCCGGAAACTGATACTATAGCAGTCTATTTGAGATGTTGCACACCAGTACTATCTAAGTATGCATTCATCATACATGACAAATAGCATACTGGAACAGCTAGGCACTCTTCCATGTAAGCATGTGCTGGACAGCTCCCTACTGTTTGAGAATTCAAACAATAGGGTGTGATTTCTGACCAACAGCTTCTGGGCCAACAGGAAGGTGTCGATAACGGAAAAGTGCCTAAAGTAACTTTAGTTTACTATATCCTAGTGCTTTTCAATTCTCTACATCTGGGTAGATTCCATAGCAAAAAAGAAGGGGACAGGAAGAAGGTGAAAGAAGGTAGCATCCAACAGCTCCCCTTAGACAAAGACATTTTGCATAACTTCCCATACAAATTAAGCATGGCTCAAGGAGGTGACCTTTAGCCTTGTTAGAATGGGAATGATTAGCCCATTAAGCCACCTGGCACGCATCTTGGATATACACATCTTGAGAACCCAACCAACACCAGCTTGTCCTTGGTGGAGTGCGTCCTTACACCTTATAGAGTTTAAGCACAATGCAGTTTATATTGGGTGGTGCATGATACTAATCAATTAGAAATGGCGGCCTTAGCAGCTAACACGTCTCGCAATCATAAAATGTTGGTCATATTTTACTATTTTAGTCAAACTAAAAACACAATGCATGCATCACGACCAGATAGTTCAGGAACCTCTTACCCAGGTGACTTGAAAAAGATAGCTAGATTGATTCAGATGCTCCGTCCATCACCACCACCCCCTTTTGTACCACTTTGTTCGCCATAAGTTGGCAGGGTATGCTCAGACGTGAGTCCCTTGCTCACTTAGCCACTGGATTCAAGCAAGCCGGGCTGAAGACGGCTGGAATGCCCGAATCCGGTCCTCGGAAGCTTGTTTCCGGTCCTGGGAAGGCATGGCTTGGCAGTTCAGGCTGGACTGTTCCCATGAGGCACAGGGTCAGACTGATTTGCATATGGCCATGTCTGAACTGGGGTGGCAGAGTGGGCTAAAGAACGGTGGTGGATTAAACCCAGATCTGTTGACTGGGTGTGAGTGTTTGATTGGTTCAGATGCTCCGTCCATCACCACCACCCCCTTTTGTACCATTTCCATCATGACGCATTTCGGCCTCATTCGGCCTTGCTGCTCTTTTGTCTTAGTACTTGTAGATCTGCCAGTAATTCAGCCTCCCCTGCAGTGAGGTTATAATCGCCTGATTGTGGATCGGCCACTGGGTTCAAGGTTGCGTTATTTCCTCTATGATTGGTTTCATGATACTTTTTTAATTTTAGTTTACGAATAAATCTAAATATGTCCATACGAGTTTGTGCATAACTAAAGCTCTTCTCTGGACAATAAGAAAGACCCAGTTCCAACAGTTGAATTTCAGCTTTCTTTAAAACCATGGGCGACCAGTTTACGACTGTATTAGTGGTGTCTGTATTTTCTGTGTTTGCTTCCTGTTCCATCTCTTGTTGAAGTAAGGCTTTTTTGTTTTCTCACCTTCAGCTGCATTTCAGTCTCTCGCTTCGCTTGAGGTAGCGCCTTTGTTTGTTGGTTCTGCTTCCATGGGCGCAATGTTTTTTTCCGATCTTGTCTCAGGCAATCTACCTTTAATTGTTTAGCAAACGTAAATATCTGTCCCAGCTTGTAGTCGTGTTTGTCCCTCTGAAATTTGTATGTTTTCCGTTTTTTTATTATTTCTTCCTCTTTTGCTAATCTGGTCAACATCTCTTCCCTATATTTGGTTATTATTGGTGTGACTTCCAATTTACTAATCTCACTTTCCAATTCGTCAATTTGTTGGTGATATTTAACTGTCGCTCTCTGCATATCTGACTAGAATTTCCACCAGTTTTCTTGAGGAGTCCAAGTTACACATGGCCCATTCGCTTAACATTTGTGGGTCAGGGTCCTCATAACTCGGGGCTATCATTATACGCAGTCCCCGGTGAATGCGTTCTACTTGTAGATATCTATCCAGGGATTTATGCTCCCACCATTTGGACTGTTCACTTCTCATTAATTTCTCCTGCTTTTTAAATTTGTCCCGTGTATTAGTATTGCCCCCATTTTTTGTGCCGGTTTGTACCTGCCCCTGAATTGTTGTTGTGGGGGCATCATCAACCATCATTTCCACCGCCTCTTCACGGCTCCATAGCGTGCTGGTGGTCATGTCGGCTAAATAGTGTCAACTACTTTAAAACCGAATTGTTCGATCAATATCAGTGACTGTTCGGCACACCTCCCCTACCGGATTAATTCCAATTGCTCCTACCTCCTCCTCCGTAGCCGGTGTCGCGTCGGACTAGTCAGTAGTTACATCGCTGGATACAGAGCTTCGTCACTGATATCCGGGGGCTGTCTGCGACTTGCTAGTTTCAGAGAAAAACACCAATTCCCAGCATACGCCGGGTGTAGATTCTTGTCGCTAAGATATATATATATATATATATATATATATATATATATAATATATATATATATATATATATATATATATATATATATATATGTGTGTATTTGGCAATACTATTTCGCGTGACAATCTGTAGTTCTATGACATGAAAATGTGTTATTCATTGCTCGCTACTCTGATACAAGCATGTGAATCTATGAAAGTTCCAAAACTGGAGTAAGAAATAAGTTACTTACCTGTAACTGTAGTTCTCCAGTACTGGAATCTTTCATAGATTCACATGCGACCAGCCTACTTCCCTTGGTGAAGGCTCACTTAGATAGCTCAGTTTTTTCGATCTGTGCGCACTTGTGCTTTGAAAATCTGAGGAACTGGAGTTTCCTTAAGGAAGGTCCTACAGGGTGGTATCTACTGATTGAAGGACAGGGATGTGTTACAAAAGTTTTAAGGCGTAGGGCCTTATTTTCTATGTGTAATAGAACATTACTTTTAATAATACTGGGGGCTCCCATCTCGACGACTGGGAATAATTCAAGCATGTGAATCTAAGAAAGTTCCAAAACTGGAGTAATCAAGCTATCTTCTGGTTATTGTTGGAGCAGGATTCACAGGAGCTCGTCAAATTGTTACCAGTCTTTAGGCATGTACAGTTCATTCACGAAGCAGCTCTGGCTAGAACTGTGAGCATGAGGGAAGGTTAAAAACCGTTCACTAATAATACTACATCTTTGCTCAGAGTACAGGATCATGTAGACACTATTTACACTTTCCAGAGGCTAAAATAAGTCCACCAAGACACTCTGAAGGAAGAATGAATTTTCACAAAATATTTTTTATTGGAACCATAGCACCAATGCGTTGTGTTAATTAAAAAATATTAGCACTGAATACTGCAGTGCTCTCTACTGGGGAGGCTGTTTTGAGTTTAAAACATGTTATTTTCCCAATAACTTGGACAGCTAAGAAACATCTTATCTATCTATATTCATGGAAACATTGCCTGCTTTCTCAGTGCCCATGTTGCCTCCTCTTGTCCCACCCACACCCTCCTGGGAGACTGAGCATTTGTGACAGAGTGAAATCACTGTTTGAATACCATACCAAGTCCTTTCTTGCTGTGGTGTCCATCTGGACATCTAAGGGAAGGACCAAAGTTTAAGGGTATCTTGTATGTATGCAGCATTTTCATAGCACAACCCTAACCAAAAGTCAGCAGAGTGCTCTACAGGTTCAAATATTAGAATAAAGTTTGAGTGATAAAGTAGCTGGTTTGTAGAGAGTAAATGCATCGTGATGTAGTGTTCTTTAAAAAGGTTGCTCTCCTAGTCTGCATCAAGCTAAAGGCATTGTAGCAAAAGACTAACATCTCAGGCGGCAGCTCTGTGAATGTGGAATAGAGAAACTTGAATCTAGAGTATAGAAGCATGAACATGCAGTAAAGGAGAATTTAAATCTGATATTATCAAGTGTGCTCAAGAATAGAGCTATTAACAGCCCATGTATGTCCTTTACAGCTACCTCATTTCTTAACCCTTTCTTCTATTGCACTCATCCAATTTTCAGTAAGACTGTGAAAATAACTGAGTCACCGTATTCTTTACTGACGGAACCTTCCTGAAGGTCGTATTTTAAGTTCTGCTCCAATGCTTGGATTGTCTTGTATGACAAGCCAAAAACTTGGAAAATCCTAGTGACATGTTCTGTTTGTTTGTTGAAGATAGTGTAAGCTTGGTCTAATGTTCCTCTTTAACATCTATATTTTCTTTGTTACTACCAGATCTTCACTTGTCATTGTTTATTTTTCGTGTGGTTTCACAAGCACATGTTCAAGGCATCCCCAGTTGCAAAATCTTTATCCAAATTAGCATCTTTCTGATTTTCTACTCAGGTTAATCAATTTCTCTTTATGAGTAACATTTTTTGACTTTAAATTTTGCTCATACCACCGCCTGGCATGAAGGACATTACAAGTGGCTGTTTCTTTCCATAAGAGAATGGCTTTTATTTTGCCATCTTCAATATATCACAGTGTCCAAACATTTGACCCTCTTGCTAATATTCTTTGTGAAATAGATGTTTTGATCATTTCGGTTTTAACTTTCAAAAATGTTAGACATTCTTCTTGTAGATCATCCGACATTCTAAACAGGTAGTCAAAACACTTCAAAGAGAATGATTTTATTGAGGAAGGCTTCATGGTTTTCAATCCAGGCAAACTCCTTCCACAAGCCCACAGCTAAATTACCTTATAACATGAACACATCACCATATCCTGCATGTTTCTTTTTTAAGAGAGAAATCGAATCGCAGCTAACACCCAAGCTAGATTTTCAATTAATCCAAGTGGCTAGATACCCTGAATGTTTGATATTACAACAGTGGAATCTATCAAATACAATACTAAAAAACACCAAAAAAACAACCCGGCAGTACTAGTTCATAATAACCCAACTTTACTATGCATTAAGATTTATTATTAACACTCAACTTCTTGTTCGCCTAGTTTTAATTAAACTGAACAATCAACATGGGTACCTGCGTTTACACCAAATTACTAAGTCAGTGGCAGCATGGAAAGTAAGGCAATGTTTCAAATGTTAGTGATGGGGCATTTGATGTGTGTGTGTGTGGAAAGCATTTGAAAAACACCACAGTGCCTCTGACTTACCTGATTTGCAACTACTGCATCTTGAGGATCATCTGGTTCTGCTGCTGCCAACAAGGCTTGCAACGATAACAAGACCGTCCTCAGGGTCATAGCTGCTGCCCTAAAAGAAAGATAAAACGTATTGGTCGATTTATTGCCTAGTTATACCCTCATGTTTTTGGGGCACATGGATGGTCATTAATGTTCTTCAAACGACTCTAAAGCACACATGAAAAATTATGACATTACAGATAGGGTATTAAATTATCTACCAACACTGGAGAACAAAAAGTAACCTCTTTACAACAAATAAACTCAGTGTGATTTTGAACATTAAAAATAAAGGGTTTCATGATGAAAATCAGTTCTGTAGTAAAGAAGAAAGGGTTACTTACTTGTAGTCTTAGCTCTTTATCGTAGGAATCTTCACTTAAGTTATATATGCTAGAATAATTCCCCACTGCATATGCAGGCCCCAGAGTACTTTCCATAGATGTAGTTTCATTAAAATGTCACACAGGATGTCCGTGTTCATCTGCCCTTATGATGTCCAGCACCCTGTAACAGCCTGATGTTAAAGTTTTTCCTGGAAATAAGCAAATGAACCCCAAATGTGCAATTTCAAGCCTGCATTGCAGCACCTAATGTGCAAGAGGTTCAAAGTATATGACAACGTAGGCAGAAAATGCAGTCTGAGAAGCTTACATTTGTAAGGTAAGAAAATGTTTCCAGTTTCAGACTCCGGAAGCTTCCTCTACCAATGATGCACTCCACTTGCCCCTGCTTAATAAAGTCAGTTTTTTGCGTGCTTTTTTTTTTTTAAACGGTGAAATAGGGGCTATATTTGTTTCCAAATGCTCAACCTCACCCAGCTGGGGAGGTGGGTGGCTTATTTAGAACTTCAATGAAGATTCCTATGGTGCACAACTATAACTACGAGTTAAGTAACCTTTTCTTCTGCATCGTTGCACCTTCATTGATAGACAAGTGTTTAAAGAAACAGAAAATACAATGTGGCTAGACTCTTTCTGATTTGGCCATAGTTAGACAGTTGGTTTGCTTTCCTCAAGCCCTTTGTTTTGTTTAGGTAAAAGTGAAGGACTTCTCTAATATCTACCTCATGGGGGGCTCGTTCTACTTCTGAGGAACGACTGGGAAAGAAAGTAGACAAAGTAATAGCTTGATTAATATGAAAGTAAGAAAGGTCTTTTGGAAAGAAGGATATATTCATTCTCATTACCCTATTGAGAGTGAAAAACTGTTAAGGGCTCAACTCCTAATAAAGCGTGATATTCGTTCACTCACTAAGAGGAGGTGGTGGCAGCTAGGCAAGCGGTCTTCCAAGAGAGATTCTGCAAAATAGACGTATGTATCTGGTCAGAAAGGAAAGCTTTGACAGATTATTCAACTCCCATGGCGGAGAAGACTGTCTAATTGGAAAGAACATAGAGTCCATTCAAAAAGTGTTTGATGACAGGCAATTTTTAAACAAGATCGCGGATTTGGAACTTTACTGTAGGTTTTAACTGGAGTTAGATTAAAAGAAGACTGGTGCTAGTCTTGGGCTAAATAATGCAGATAAAGTAAAATAACTTCCTCTGACAGGTGACTAGATTAATCCCATGATCCTGATACCACATGCAGAATCTTTTCCATTTCATGAAATAGCACAGTCCTGTGGAGGGACATGTTGTTTATATCAAGATTCCCATGCAGGCCAGTGGATGATTCAAATGGCAGTACTGTGACTTCATGAGCTATGCTGCCAAATTCAATGATGTTAACGTTAGGAGTTGAGTTTGCCCCTGAATTGTGGTCAGCAGATCCACCTTGCACAAATATCTTCTGTGAGGTTTCATGGACCACTGCAAGTGGTCAAGGTACCACAAATGCCTCCTTCAATCCAGTACCATGAATATAAGTGTCGCTGGATATCTCTGCAGTTTCAGTATTACGGAGGGGATTGGTGAAAGAGCGTAAAGAAATGGCCTTGACCATTTGATCAAATGGACATTTCACAAAAAGTCCTGCTGTGGCCGATTGGATGAGAAGTCTAAATATTTTCTTTAACTGCAAAACAGTCTAAAAAGTGTTTTCCCGCTTTTCGCATGTCTTTTATGACTTCGGAATCCAAAATTCACTTGGAGACTTTTCTTAATAGCAACTGAGAAAGTTTACTTGTTGATTCATTGTCCCTAAAATGTGCAACACTGTTAGAGTCAGTTCCCTGGACAAGACCCAGTACCAGATTGTCTATTCTTTCATGGAAAGCAGTCTCGACTCGATTCCTCCTTGCCTAGTTCAGTAATGCATGGTGGTGGGACTGTGTTTGAATCTAAATCACCGATTTCTTTTTCAGGGATGGGAGAAAAAACTTCAGGTTCCAAATAATTTATGTAGTATGAGCCTTCTCTGTGACTCTCCACTGTCCAAGATGTTCTTTAAATATCTTCAGATACGAGACTATCTAATACATACTCCATCTCTCACCTTTGAGAGTAATGAGCTTTCCAAAATCTTATTCAAGGGTAGCAATAGAAATCCATCCAGAAAGCTTAAACTGTGCTTGTGTACGTATCTACAAAATTATATGATCAAACGGGCCGAAAGATGTTCTAGGAAGCTAAACACGGCTGCTAATAACTAGAAGTTTGCGTCGACATTCAATAACTAGTCTTCTCTATTATCAGCTAGGTTGAAGCTACAGCAATATTAAACCAGTGGTATGCTTGAATATACCCATGAATTGCTAACCGAATGAATGAAATAAAAAAGAGGAATGGTGCAACGTGCACACTTCAGCCTTCTTGCCGCAGATATTGTCCACATAATTGCTGTCTGCCCACTCCTTTGTGGTGTTATTACAAAACTGGGTTTACAAGTTGGTTAACTGAGAAATTAGGGACAATGGTGGACCTTGACCCCTTGAATATTATGCTGGGCATTAATCTAGCTACGTAAAGAAATGAATGACGGAATGCTGAATAAATCATACATTTACCCCCAGTCAAGAGATCTGGGTTAAATCCATTGTTCTTTTGCTCACCATGCCACCCCCGTTTAGACCCAGCCATATGCAAATCAGTCTTGACCCTGTGCCTCATGGGAACAGTCCAGACCGAACTGCCAAGCCAGGCCCTACCTGGACCGGAAACAAGCATCCTGGGACCGGTTTCTGGGTATTACCCTTCATCAGCCAGGCTAACTAGAATGCACTCTTTTTTGCATTGGTCACCAGGAGTGGGACGAGTATGCCCAGACGTGGGTCCCGTGCTCTTCATGTCACTGGAGTCAAGTTATACTGGCTGATGAGGGTTGAAAGCCCAAAACCGGTCCTAGGATGCTTGTTTCCAGTCCAGGGAGGACCTGGCCTGGCAGTACGGTCTGGACTGTTCCTATTGGGCGCAGGGTCAAGACTGGTTTGCATATGGCGGAGTCCAAACTGGAATGGCATGGTGAGCAAAGAAACGATGGATTTAGGCCCAGATCTCTGTACTGGGGTGAATGTATGACATTGTTCTGCATTCTGACCACCAATTGTTCTTTTTGCATTGGCCATTAATATATCTGCAGCACACTTTGATTCAGCCATGCTTTATATAGCTATCATTACTGCAAGGCTTTGTATTGTGCAAGAATGAAACAATCCACTAACTCCCACGATTAATGTAATGAGTTACTTACCTTCGGTAACTGTATCTGGTAGAGACGATTCTAGCCGCAGATTCCTGGATGTAGAATTATCCCCTGACGCAAGACTGGATCCGTAAAATTTTGCCACAGCATCCCTGCGCGCCGGGAGGGACGGCACCACGTGACTCAGCCCTGATGTCGTCCACGTCGTCATCGAGGATACACAAGTTCCACCCCGGCGCTCCTACCTCAGTTTTTATCGGAGAACTTTTCCACGCCACAACACGGAGCCATCACCAACAAAACTGTGAGAATACTGGAACAGTGTGCGAAAAACGCCGCTAAACAGAAGGGAAGAAACCATGGTGAGGATCAACATCTCCCAGAATAGAGTCAGGTACTAAGGCACCAAGATCTGGAATGAAAGAACAGGACACCGCTACTCGAAAGCAATCCTGCAAACAAATACAACAGCCTCCCTGGGGCAGAAGTATGTGAAAAATACACAGCAGACCAAGAGGTCTGCAGCCACTGCCCGGAACAGAAAGGGACACCAAGGTCAGAACGGAGAGCAATGACCATTCAGCCTCAGACAATACTAGCAGGGAGAAAGTCTCCCGAAAGCCAAGGTCGAGACCAGCCAGGGCACCTCAACCCCAAGAACTGCCAAAGACAGAAGTGCAAGTAACAAAGGAGGAAGAAGCACGAGCGAACCCCACACTGGAGACCAGGTCGCCGGGCGACAGAAGTGCCTATAAAAGTCAACAAGCACTGGCGTTGCCAATAGGTCTCGCAGTAGGAAAGTTGTAGCTATTACAATTGCAAATAACAATGCCTTTTATTTTTGTTTTCATTTTAAAAGCATAAAGGGCTTTGTCATTTACAAAACCAATAGCTCCAACTTTCCTACTGCGAGACCTATTTTCAACATTGAATGATCCACCTCCAAGACGGCCTATTAATTAAAACAGGCTGGTAACAGCAAACGTGAAATTGTGAGGCACGTTTAAGAAAAGTACTTATAAACAACCAAATCACGAAAGCACACAAAGGAATAAAGCGTTTATTCCTGCTCTCGCATACCAGTAATTAACATTAAACCGCTTTTAATCCAAATATCGGTAGGAAACCCATTTGAGCTACAAATACTGTAACAAAACACGTTCTGAAAACGGATCCGTTCATCAATAATTCACAAAACGCCCCATGCAGCAATCATACCATGAGCTGAAAAGAAAACATGTACAACCGTGATCATACTGGGGCTAGTTCATCTGCCGTAACGACAATTTACATAACAAAATGTGACGTCAATACATTGCAGAAATAACAGACACCCAAGTAAAAAAAAAAAAAACAGACCCACCAATCTCATGGTACATACTGTGCACCAAACGGATGTCTACTCATGAAGGAAATGGAACCCAAAATGTACGTTGGCCATCTGCTACACGTCGACTGCTTTAAATAAATATAACTGCGTTTATGCCAGTACTGTTTAATGGTATGCTTACATGTTTAAATTCATGACATCATCTTTGTCAGAATCCAGTATTATCATTCGTTGAGAAGGACATTATTATAGGAACATTTGCGATGCGTGTTTACCACCTTTGTAACGTTGCCTAAATACAATAACAACATCAAGCAAATCTATTATTTAATACACAAGTACGACGCGAGTATACATGACCGAGGAGTTCATTTTGAAAATTTAAAAACGTTAACACTGGAATTCAAAAAGGACCGTATGTGCTCAATATGGGTTCGGTGACTAAACACTGGTATGTAAAAGAAAAAAAAAAAAAGAAGCCCTATAATTTATTTAAAAGGTAAAGTACAGAAAGGTTATGCAACAAAACCACGATGGTTAGACATCCTAGGTCCCACAATGTATAGACAACTTTGTATGGGCTTGACTGAGCGCAGACCCACGTAGGCAACCCACTGGGGACCCCCTAGAACCACAGGCAGCGTTAGGCCGCATAAATGCCATGCCATTCAATTTTGAACGGAGTTTATGAAAAGCCTGTGCATAGTGAGATGGTTTTATGTGGAGCTGGATACCACACTAATGCCGTTTCCAATTACACGTGCGTTACTATTATCCAATTTCATAGCACTCAATAACTTACTCTGGAAGTATTGCAAACTAAGCCGACCAAGCTTGGGCCATGAATTGGTGATCAGTGGAAAATAGCCAAGTCAGAAACGAGCATTTAGCGAAGTGAAGCCACTTATATCATCCGACAGAGGGGCCAAATTATGTGACACCGCTTACTAAATTATGCACCACGTTTTGTAGAATAGTAAATTAATTAAACTATTAATTTAAAACTTATAATCCGTTTGAGATAAAAACAAAGTTTTTTGTTAAAAATCTGCAGGTTATAGGGAAAATGCGACCAATCCATCATTATGTGAACAAGCATTGGCGGTCCCTTTCAAGTGAAAGCGGGATGTAATTAGGGGGGAGGAGAAGTCTGGGCAGGCAGGATGACTCAGGGGAGGGGGCGGAGCGGGGAGAGCGGCATGTGGATTGTACAACAGACGGAGGGCATTGCTGTGGGGAGGGGGTGTAGGAGAAATGCACAAGGCGGGCAGGGGAGGGGGCGGAGCGGGGAGAGCGGCATGTGGGTGTTAAGAAGCCGGGCCTTTGAAGTGAAGCTAAGCTTCACTTCAAAAGGTGTCGGAGGAATGCGGCTGACGGTGATTGCGGCTGTGCACGCGCTTTTAAGCTCAATGCACATGCGCATTGAGCTTAAAAGTCACGGGCACTGCAAGGAATCGCCACGATTCCTTGCTGCTTAGTTAAAAGTTGTTTAAGCCGCAATAGGCTCGCAAGCTCGATGCGCATGCGCATCGACAGGCGAGACCTAAAAATGGAGCAAGAACAAGGGGAGCATCTCCCGATGGAGGGAGTAAGAAAGGGAATTCGCAAAAGACAACCACCCGGAGGCAGACTAGGGCAGAAGACCAAGAGGGCCCTCGCAGAACGGGGAGGAAGGGCAGGTCATGAAGGAATCTGCGGCTAGAATCGTCTCTACCAGATACACCGTTAAGTAAGTAACTCGTACATCTGATAGAGACTACTAGCCGCAGATTCCTTAACGTAGAATGGATACCCTAGCCATACCCAAGGGGAAGGAGGGTCTGAGAGAGGACCTCCTCAGCTCAGGCGAACCCAAGGCCCTGGCAGAGGACGAATCACTGGGACAGGGAAATAACTCAGTCCTCCCAAACAGGGGGTGAGCCAAAGGGACATGAAAAAAGAGCCCTCCAAGCAGACTAGAACCTCAGTGTCGGGGAGAAAACACCGGCCCACAGGGGATGTGTCACATCGACAAGCGGTAGCCCCGCCCTCACCAAGCAGGAGAAGGAAGGCTAATACGAAAAGAGGCCATTTTAGAGGTCCTTAAGGACTGTGATAAATGCCCCTTGAAGAAGATGGATTATTAGAGGAAAGTGAATGATGTCTTTTGGTCTGCCTCACTGGATATGAAGATGTGGTACAGGATACCATATTCAGAGGAGAAAATTGCAAAGGATGGAATGGAATAATAGAGGTCAAGCGCCTTGGAGGAAGAGGATCCAGAATGATAGATATTGATAAGGCCTGAAGCGGTCTAGATATACTTTGTTGCTCACTTTCTTTGGTGTTGAAGAAAGAGAAGACATAGAAATCCTTGGACTGCGAGTCGGACCAGGTGATGCAGCTCAGTCAATAACGGAAATTTGTACAAGGCAATTGAAAAAGCAGAAGTAGACGGACAGCCAGACATAGATGGTGATGGCAAGATAGCCCTCCTTGTTCTTTTCAACATTGATCTTGTTTAACATGGTTTCTTCAACATCAACAGCGAACAACATAATGTTTCCTCTATGGGGCTGACAGCCATGAGGGCTTTGTCAACATTAATCACTGTGCCTTATTCAACATCTATACATCTATGATGACTGATCTAGCGGACGTCATTCAATGGTCTTTTGACGTCCTCACATCTTTAGAGGATTGATGCCCCTGGTCTTCATGGAGGTGGGGAGTAAAAGGTGTCAAATCCACCTTACACAGCAATCAAGTGGGTAACGAAGCGTTCAACATCAAAAAGCTTGATGGCGATCTTGAATGACACTGCACAGGTGTGGAATTCCAATAGCCCAGGACATATTGATCGGGGTCCAAGACAACACGTTTTTATGTTTTTGTCCTTGGAACAAGTAGGCCCAATCCCATGCAGCACAAACACTTTGGCTGCCAAATTACAGTACCACATCATGGATCAGAAAAGGGCACTGTATGAGGTTAAGGTAATATTTTTATCCATATATTAATGCTGTTCAAACTTGTATTTATGGCTCATTAATTGAAAGCTTTTATTAATAGGGTGAGCGCTCTAAAAAAAATATAAGTTCAGACTGGATTACTGACAGTGGATCCAGAATATTTTTTTTATTTTTCGGAGTTTTATATCGGGCAAACTTGACCCGAAGTATCGGGTATCAGAGTGCTTTACATAGCACCAGTTGCGTTATATAAGGGCACATTCATTTTTGTTAGGCACGGGGAGATTAAGGGGTTTGCCCAGAATCACAGGATGTTCAGAGTCATTGCAGAGACTCCAACCCGGTTCCCCAGATTCGAGGTTGACCGCCCTAGCCGTTATGCCAACTCCTCTCCCCAGCATAAAAATGTGTACATGCGTTTGCAAAGTTTAACAATATGAGGCTACGTATAATGCTTCCAGGATGCTCTCTGATTAGATGTAAATATATGCAAAAGCTTGAAAGCAAGATAGAAGATTCTTTGCTTTCAAAATAAAATGTTTATTAAAAAAATGTCACTAAGAAGAAATGTTTTGCTAAACTACTTTGAAATTTTGGTACCATCTCTTTGAAGCATCATTTTGTAAAATGTGTTGATGCATATTAGTATTTCCCAAAAATATTTATAATCGAAAATCTGTGTAATCAGTTTGAACACAATTATAAGGAACATGAAAATAAACAAGCACTGGCAAAGCCAATAGGTATGACATTGTTGGTCAGCCTTTTGGTTTTGTCAGTGCGTATGTAGTTTGGACATGGTTTTTGTAAACCTTTATTGTTGTGGAAATTGCCAAGCCCTCATCATTAGAACAAACATTGGCAAAACCGAAAAAATATTGTCACAGCAGCTCCTGGCACTGAAAACTATTTTGCATGCCAATATGCTCCTTGTGGTAGAGCATAATGAGGTCACTCACAGTGAAGCCAGCTGGGGGAGGGAGGGAGAGAGCGACGGATCGAATTTTAATAAAAACAAACGGTTTTGGTTAACGCCAGACCTAAATATGCGGCGAATGCTTATAAAAAGTCACAAAAGTGCAGCCATGGAATATGTACTTATATTAGTGCAGATTTACGGCTTTCATGAATTCACAAGATTTTACAGCAGTAGATCAGGAAATCGTACTCCTAGAATGTTTGTGAACTGCATTTTAGCATGAACAAATATGCATGTGTAGATCTGCTCAAGTAAAAATCTGTTGAGCAGTAACAAGTTAACTATCCCACTAGCCACTTTCTCTCCCAAACTTGGAAGAAGTTTACTTCTGCTCGTGTCAGGAGTACATTTCCAACATTTCTTTGTATGGAAAATATTAGAGATGAGCTGATGAAAGCCCCAAAAACATGCAAGTTAGTAGGTTTGCCTAGACTCAAAAGGGCATTCTAACAATGGGGAACTACTGCCCCAGTGTGTAGATCTTCGGAAAAGTGGCAACATAAAGGAATTGCTACTATTCAAACCCTACTATGGTATGATCTCTGGCGCAATCAGAGAAGGTATTATCAGAGCTGTTGTAGAATGCAATTAGTGCCATAATTTGTCACCACAATACATGGCAAAGGGGCATGTGAATTTTGTTGCAGGGCAAGTAGATTTATGAAGTAATCTGTCCTATGGACAAGCAGATATTTTATTAAATTCCACACCCCTACACTGGGAGTGAAGACGTCCAGTGTGTTTCCAGCCTTATCTTCTGTCCCTGATCTTGTCGGGAATAGACTTGCTTCTAGAAGGTGCATGGGAAGAGGATTCCTCCATCCTTTTTGGAAATATGGACTCTGCGCAATCCTGTATACTACAAACAACTCGTTATACTTGTATTCTACTATTTATTTTGCATAGTATTTATCAATCTGGAGATAGAGGAGTTCCAAGACCATTTAGCCGGTATTTTGAGGTGATGAATGTATTACTATTTCGACCATTATTCTGATAATATTTACAATGATCTATTTGAAGGCGGATTATGAATGGTACCCAGATTATCAATGACCATCATATTGCAACCCAATATCAATATCTATAGCCACACACAGGGGGTTTCTTAATCTTGACTCCACTCATCCACTATTGGCCCAAAAACGTTTACTCAAGAGAAAAAGTTAAACTAAGGAGAACAAAGGAAGAACTAGGACAGTTAACCTCCAACTCCATAAATTCTTGTAAAGAGACAAACAGTAACCAAAAACTGTCCGACAAGTGAGGAAAAGTTACCTACCTGTAATCCTCCTTGACCTATCCTCGGCTTTTGACACGGTCAACCACAAAATTCTCCTGAATCGCCTCAAACTTAGGATAGGCCTGGATGGCACCGTTCTGGCGTGGTTTAGGTCCCTCTTCCAGAACCGCTCACAGAGTCCTTATCAACGGCAACCTATCCGCTTCCTCTCCTATCACAGTGAGAGTCCCGCAAGGCTCAACCCTGTCCCCTACCCTCTTCAATCTCTACCTCGAACCGCTCGCTGAGGTGCTGCGTACTGCCAACATCTCCTTCCACATGTATGCCGACGACATACAGCTCTTCATCAAAATCTCTTCCCCAGAGGACATTCGCTCCCTGAACGAGGCCCTAAAGCTGACGGTTCACTGGCTCACATCAAACCAGCTCAAACTCAATGCCAAAAAACGGAGTTCCTCTTAATCTCACCACCTAACGCCAATACAGACATTCAAGTTTGGATCAAGGCTATCGCAGTGCTCAACTGCTCTCCTACCATTGTGGACTCTGCTAAATCCCTAGGAATTACCTTAGACGGCAACCTGAACATGCGGGGCCATATCAACACGATGGCCAAAACTGCCAGATTTCACTTGAACTACCTAAGAAACTTGAAACCTGTCCTCGACCCCCCTCCTCCTCCCCCCAGATCTAAAAATCGGCAATTCAGGCTCTAGTCATCTCCAAGCTAGAATATGGTTTCTCCACCCTCGCTGGCTTACCGAAGACCTCTCTGGCACCCTGGAAAGCCTGCCTCAACGCCGCTGTTAGACTTTTAACTGGCTCTAAGAAGTTCGACCATATCTCACCCCACCTTAAAGCTCTGAACTGGCTTCCGCTTGAGGCCAGAATCCAATTTAAACTGGCTTGCATAACCCACAAGGCTCTCTACTCCAAGTGCCCTGCCTTTCTCGCACAGAAACCTGTTCTATCTGGCAGAGCCAGAAACTCCCGGTCCGCCAAAGCCCTTTTGCTCCAACCTGCACGCTTCAAGAAAAAAAGAACGTACAATCGGGCTTTCTCCAGAGCCGCACCAAGAATATGGAACTCACTCCCACCCGCCATCAGAAAAATACCGTCTCTAGCTCACTTCAAAAAGGAGACCAAAACTTTCCTAATGAGCAAATTCCTATCCTAATGCTCACGTTACACTCTCCTCCGTAACCTGACTTTACCTATATTTACGGCATTATCCCTGGCCCACTCTCCTTTTGTTACCTACCCTGCTCTGCCGAACAATCTTCCAGAGTGTTGAGACTTCTTCTCTGGCTTATTGTATCATTTTGTGCCTATCCAAATAGGCAGTCGGATATTATGATTGTTTTTCTTGACATGTACTGTATCCTTCTATGTGTGCCCTTTCCCTTTACTCCACCCCCCCTTTTTTTGTCCTGTTATCCCACCCGATACTACTGTAAAGCGCTCCGATACCCTCACAGGTCTGGTTCGCGCTCTATAAAACACTGAATAAATAAAATCCCATCTCCAGTGAGCCAGAAAAAGAAAACGAGGAACTATTTTTGATGTGGCTGTCACTGTTTGGAATGTAGGGATTGAGGAAGTCAAGACACAATTCAACAGTTACAGACTGTTGTCCTCAGTGTACGCTGCCTAACCACAGAAAAAGTTTCATGTTTGTTTTCCTTTTCCCTTATAAAATTGGGCAGTTTTTTTCATGCAGCAATGTTGCCTTACATTTTCAGGGGCATTCACACGCTTTGCAATAGTTTCTCATACATTTCAGAAAATAAGAAAACGTGAACTTAGGAAAATGCTACTTACCAGTATGCATCTGTTCTTGGCATGTAGCGCTGCTGACATTCATACCTTAGCATAGATCGCCGCCTCGTGTTGGGTCCGGATGTTTGCACCTTGTTGTCTTGGAAGGGTCTTCGAAGTATCACGAGATAGGTGACTCCTCCCCTGGACTACAGTGCGCATGGGCATCTTCTCCATCTTCAGATTGTTTTTCGCCATTGTGGAAAGATGGAGTATAGAACAGTAAGAGATGACCATGTAAATGTATGTTAAGAAGGTAACCCTACAGCTGTGACAGGCACCGGGGAGGAGGGTGGGCGATATGAATGTCAGCAGCCCTACATGCCAAGAACAGATGCATACTGGTAAGTAGCATTTTCCGTTCGAGGCATGTGGGCTGCTGAATTCATATCTTAGCATAGACTGTATAGCAGTTTCTCCTCTAGCATTGGTTACCTGTACCAGCTGCAGTGGTTTGAAAAAGAGTTTTAAGGACAGCCTGGCCTACAGCAGCTTGTTGCTTAGCATGCATGTCAACACAATAGTGTTTAGTGAAAGTGTGTATGGTAGACCATGTAGCTGCCCTACATATGTCTAAGGGAATATTTCCTAGGAAAGCCATGGATGCCCCCATTTTGCGCGTTGATTGTGCTCTTGGGGGAACTGTTAAAGTGCGCTTTGCTTTTTGATAGTATATTTGAATGCATTTAACGATCCATCTGGCTATTCCTGTCTTGGAAATGGGATTACCCTTATGTTGTGGTGAAAAGGCAACAAATAGTTGTTTTGTCTTTCTGAATGATTTTGTTCTGTCAACATAATATAGCAGAGCTCTCTTAATGTCTAGTGTGTGTAGAGCTCTTTCAGCTACTGATTGCGGTTTTGGAAAGAAAACTGGTAATTCTATGGACTGATTGATGTGAAAAGTGGAGATGACTTTTGCATTAATTTAGGGTTTGTACGGAGTACTACCTTATTGTGGTGTATTTGCATGAAAGGTTCCTGAATGCTTAGTGCCTGTAGTTCACTTACTCGCCTAAGGGAGGTAAAGGCAATTAAAAAAGCCACCTTCCATGTTAAGAATTGTAGTTCACATGAATGAAGTGGTTCGAAGGGAGGTCCCATGAGTCTGGTGAGTACTATGTTTAGGTTCCAGACTGGAGAAGGTGGATGCTTTGGAAGGATAATTCTTTTAAGTCCTTCCATTAAAGCTTTGATAGGTGGTATTCTAAACAGGGAGACCTCATGTCTGTTTTGAAGATATGCTGCTAGAGCAGCAAGGTGTAGCCTTATTGATGAGTATGCTAGGTTACATCTTTGAAGATGTAGCAGGTAACAAATTAGGTTTCGGATGGAGGCATCCAATGGATTGATTTGATTATTATTACAATAGATTACAAATCTTTTCCATTTAGCTGCGTAGCATGCTCTGTTAGTGGGACGTCTTGCTTCCTTGATAATGCTCATGCAGTCGGGAGGCAAGTTAAGATATCCGAACTCTAAGACCTCAGGAGCCAGACCGCTAGGTTCATCTGATTGGGATCGGGGTGCCTGATTTCTCCATGGTTCTGTGTTAGCAATTGTGGCGAAAGGCGTAGCCTTTGGTGGGGGACTAGAGAGAGTTCCAGGAGTGTCGTGTACCATGGTTATCTTGCCCACGTGGGAAGCAACAAGGATCATTGTGAGTGACTGTTGCCTTCGTTTGCGTGCCACCATTGGAATCAGTGGGGTTGGTGGAAATCTGCCTGACTAGTTCATCCATATCGCATTGCCTTGTGACAACGGGTGTGGGAAACTGGTGGCAAAGGACGGGCATTTTGAGTTTTCGTTTGTGGCAAACAGATCTATTTCTGGATGTCCCCACTTTTGGAAGAATGGGTGAAGAACTTGAGGGTGAATTTCCCATTCGTGTACTTGTTTACTGTGTCAGCTCAGTAGATCTGCTAGCTGATTGTCTATTCCGGAGAGATGTTCTGCCAGGAGATAAATGTTTTGTGGAATCGCCCACTTCCATATGCGTTGTGCTAGGTGAGACAGCTGTAGAGAGTGTGTCCCTCCCTGTTTTTGGATGTAGTACATGGCGGTCATGTTGTCCGTCCGGATTAACACAGCATTGTTGCACAAGTATTTCTGAAGGGCTTTCCTTGCTAGAAATACTGCTAGTAACTAAGTGGTTTATATGTATTGTCTTCTGTTTGACTGTCCAGATACCTTGGACTGTGTATTGAAGGAGATGGGCTCCCCAACCTGTCAGTGATGTGTCCGCTGTTAAAACTACTTGTGGAACTGGCTCTTGGAACAGTCGCCCCTTGGAAAGGTTTTGTGGGTTCCACCATTGCAGAGAGTTGTAAGTGCGACTGTCTACCAACACTAGGTCTTTTAATTGTCCTTGAGCCTGGTTCCACTGCCGTGCTAGACATTCTTGTAAGGGACGCATGCGAAGGCTAGAATGAGGGACGCCATCATGCAGGAGGCCATCATGCCTATAAGCTGCATGAACACTCAAGCTGGTAGAGAGTGTGGTATCTAACATTTTTTAATGAGAGACTGTATGTTGGCTATCCTGGCTGGATTTGGATATGCCTTTCCCACTGAGGTATTTACTGTAGCTCCCAGATATTGTTGTATGTGGGAGGGCTGCAGATATGATTTTGGGTAATTTATGGAAAACCCTAGACTGTGCAGTAGCTGGATTGTCTGTGAGGTATGGCTGGCACACTGAGCGTATGAGTTGGTTTTAATGAGCCAATCGTCGAGGTAGGGGAACACATGGATGTGTTGTCTTCTGAGGTGTGCTGCTACTACTGCTAGGCATTTTGTAAACACCCCTGGTGCTGTAGTTACCCCGAAGGGGAGAACTTTGAATTGGTAGTGTTGACCTTAGATTGTGAACCTGAGGTATCTCCTGTGAGCTGGATGTATGGGGATGTGAAAGTATGCATCCTTGAGGTCTAATGTAGCAAGGAAGTCGCCATGCTGGCGCAGCGGGAGCACTTGTTTTAAAGTGATCATATGGAAATGCTCTGATAGTATGCATTGGTTCAGAGGTCTTAGGTCCAATATTGGTCTGAGTGATCCGTCTTTTTTGGGGATGAGGAAGTATAGAGAATATACTCATGTCCCTTGATGTTGAAATGGGACTGGCTCTATGGCACCTTTTTGTAGCATGGAGAACACCTCGTTGTAACAGCGTGATGTGTTCTTTGGACATTGGACGGTGTTTGGGTGGTATGTTGGGTGGAGTAGAAATGAGTTCCAGGCAGTAACCATACTGGATAATTTTTCTCACCCACATGTCTGTAGTGATGGCGTTCCAGACTGGTAGGAATTGTGTTATTTGCCCTACGACTGGTGTTAAATGGTCTGGAGGGAGTGTGAACAAGTCACTGTTTGGTGGTGGTGGAGGCTCTGGTGTTGTTACCACCACGTCCTCTGCCCTGGTTATTGTTCCCTCTATAACCTCATCTATTGGAGCCTCTATTAAAGGTGCTTTGTGTAGTACTTTTAAATGAGAAAGAGGCCTGGGATGTTTTACCTCTGCCTGAGCCTCGAAAAGAGGAGCGACGAAAGGAGCTTCGAGACGGTTGAAATTGAAGTGCACCCGTGGACTTAGCGGTGTCAGTATCTTTTTTCATCTTTTCTAAGATGGTATCCACTGCAGGTCCAAACAAGAAATCCTGATTAATGGGTTGATTAAGTATGGTAGACTGCACTTCATTCTTAAATCCAGAAATGCAGAGCCAGCGATGCCGGCGTAGTATCACGCTAGTGTTGACAGATCTAGTGGATGTATCCGCTACATCAAGGGCGCATTTAATGGATGCATTGGTGATGAACTTCCCTTCCTGTATTAATGCATTTGCTTTTGCTTTATAGGGTTCTGGTAGGTGTTGTAATAAACCTTCCAGTTCATCATAGTGTGCTCTGTCATAGCGTGCTAGGAGAGCTTGTGTATTGGCAATACTCCATGTATTAGCCGCTTGAAAAGCTACTCTTTTGCCTGAGGCTTCTTAAATCTATAACTTATTGTCTGGAGTGGGGGGCATCACCTGTTTGCGAATTCGCTCTTTTCCTAGCGTTAGAAACAACTAAAGAGTCAAGTGGTAGCTGAGCCCTGATATAGGAGGGGTCTGTAGGGGCTGGTTTATATTTCTTTTCAATCCCAGGGTTGAGTACGCGCGCTCTAGCTGGGTCTTCAAAGATTTCTGATGCATGCTTTAGTACTCCCTTTAACATAGGTAGTGTGCGTACAGTCTTCTCTGATGTTGGGAAGGTATTAAATAGGAAATCCTCCTCTATAGGGTCAGTGTGCATGTCTATGCCATGATACTGAGCTGCCCTGTCTACTGGCTGGTTAAAGAGACCGTGTTGTCAGTAGGAGATGGCTTTGTGAGGTATGTGGAGGGATCAGGAATGGGTTGTGTATCATATGGGTCATCAGGGTCGTTTTGATCGTCCTATGTAGTATCTTGGTTTCCTTGATCATCAGGGTCTATAAAATCCTGTTGAGGATCTTCACCCATGTCTTCTCCGTCATCATAATGTGTAGGTGTAGGAGAATTTGGAACATAAGGCATGTCTGGAGTGAAAGGAGGAGGTGTAAAAGGTCTTGAAGGGGATGTCCCAAAGTCTTTTTTCTTAGAAGGAACAGGAGAAGGAGCTTTAGTGTCCAGTCTTCTCTTTTTTTTTACTGTAAACTGCTATATGTCCTGTTTCAGGTTTTATATACAGT
This sequence comes from Lissotriton helveticus, assembly GCF_964261635.1. Classification (NCBI taxonomy): domain Eukaryota; kingdom Metazoa; phylum Chordata; class Amphibia; order Caudata; family Salamandridae; genus Lissotriton; species Lissotriton helveticus. The sequence continues at coordinate 184,907,238 of NC_136060.1, forward strand.
CTATTTTGGCCTGGGCTCACTGGATCAGGATGAAAAAGTTGTTCTTCTACTGTCCGTGGCTTTGGGACCGAGATTTTTGGATCGGTCGCTTTCTTGTCCTTATGTTTCCGTGGAGCTGTATCTGGCTCAACGTCTTTTGTCTGCTCGACAGCTGTTTTCGGGTCGACGTTTTTGTTAGACCCTACGGTCTTTTTCGGCCCTACTGTCTTTTTAGGCTCGATGTGCCTTTTTGGTTCGATGACTTTTTTCGAGTCGAGTGTCTTTTTCGGTTAGACGGCCTTGTTCGGCTCGGCGGGATTCTTTGGTTCGAGGCCTTTCTTCGGGTCGATTGACTTTTTCGGGTCGACTGCCTTTTTCGTGTTGACGCTCTCCTTCGTGTCGACCGTGTGGCCTTTTTTGAATCAAGTCTTTTTGGGAAGTGCTTTACTTGGTACCGATGAACCTGAAGGCTTAGGTGTAGTCTTCGTAACAGAGCCGGAAGGCGGGGCTTCTGAAGCTACGTTTCGGTCTCGGGTAAGGCTTTTGGGCGATGCTTTGACCAGAGCCTTGGATGGAGGTGGAGGCAGGGTAGGGGCTTTGGTACTCACGGTTTGCTTCGGTGGGATCTCATCATCGGAGTACGACTGGTCTTCTTTGGTGACTAGCTCCATGTCGGAGTCCTCTGCCTCTGGAAGTTCATGTTCGTCATCGAAAATGTTTTCTGGTTCTGGTGCCTGCCGTTGAATCTCTAGTCGGGCAGCTTTTCGGTTCCGGATAGTGTTCTTTGACCAGAACTGAGCAAAATCTGGGCAGTTCTCTTCGTTGTGCTTTTGAGATAGGCACCTGTTGCATACTGTATGCTTGTCGCTATGTGGAAACTTGGATCGACATTGTGGGCATCTTTTGAACAGGGTCCTTACCATCGGCAGGAGGCCCATGTGGTGTCGAAACGGCCCGCGTTGACGGCCAGATGTAGATGGAAAGAGTTGTCGAGTCAAGGGATACCGACAGGAAACAATACCGTCGAAAGTTGAAGGTTTTCGGCCTTTGAATTTTGCAAAACTTCGGTCCCGAAGTTGGAGTTGTCGAAGTGCATCCGAACCCAATGGCGGAGAAAAACAATCTGAAGATTAGGAAGATGCCCATGTGCACTGTAGTCCAGGGGAGGAGTCACCTATCTTGTGATACTTCGAAGACTCTTCCAAGACAACAAGGTGCAAACATCCGGACCCAACACTAGGCGGCGATCTATGCTAAGATATGAATTCAGCAGCCCACATGCCTCGAACATAAAGATTTCTTGACTGAGAAATTACAATGTCTATCGAATTAAGAAATGGCCCACAGAGTGGTTTTAAGTAACCATAACTGAGCATTTGGATTTCAAGATAAAAATTATTTGGATTAGATGTGCGACACTTGATTAGTGATGGCACCTGAACCTAATTACCCATGATCTGGATCCAACTCATGGAGGTGGGTGAAACATTACCAGCGTGTGGTTGACATCCACATTTTTTTGCCATTTATTAATACTTTGCACTTTTTAATGTAATTATTATTCGCACTTTTGTAACCAGTATTTACCGTGTTTAACTATGCAGAGGGGCGCTATGTCTTTTAGATGAAAAAGAAGTGTATTCTGGTAGAGCTCCTCTCCTACAACTCTGTCATAGGGGGGACCGCAATGGGCCATTTCCCCCTTTTTTTTATACACAGAATACGTGATCAAAACAGATCTGACAACACAAACTTTGATATTACACGTTGCACACATTAGATAGAAATGTGTATGAAAAAGTAATGAGTGGTAGACACCATACAAGTGTTCTAAAGTACGAGTTACTTCCCTTCGGTAATGATGTATCTGGTAGAGACGATTCAAGCCGCAGAGGGGGCGCGCGGGAGGGGTGGCAGCAAGGGACCCATAAGCCCCACCCTCAACCCAACGTCAGTTTACTTCTGAGAAGTTTTCCACGCCGCAACGCGGAGCCATCATAAATAAAACACTGTGAGAATGGGAAGAAACGAATGGTGAGGAACAGCACCATGCGGGAGAGTGTCAGGCAGTATGGCACCGAAAGTCATAGAACGGAAAAGCAGAGCACAGCGAAGCAACCCTGCAAGAAACACACAACATCCTCCCTGGGGGCAGCAAAGCATGTGAAAAACGTCACAGCAGACGAAAGAGGCCTGCAGCCCCAGTCTATAGACAGTGGGGGACAACAAGGCCAGAACAGAAGAGTAACGACAATTTATCCCAAGACAACACCAGCAAGGAGAAGCGCATTCCCTGTCCAGAGCTAAGGGTCGAGGCACAGCCAAGACCCAAACTCAGAGGACTGCAGAGGAGTCAGAAATTTCAAGCAATGAAAAAAGGGGAAGAGCATGAGTAGGCCCCACATTGGAAGACCAGGGTGTAGGAACGCAAAAGTACCCATGAACCCACCCACCAATCACCAGAAAGGAAGGAGTGGAGCAAACAAACAGAACGAGCATCCCATTAGGGAGGAAGCAAAAGAGGGCACTCGCAGAAGACAAAACCACCCGGAGACAGAAGACCAAGCTGAAGGTCCTCGCAGAACGGGGAGGAAGGGCGGGTCGTGAAGGAATCTGCGGCTAGGATCGTCTCTACCAGATACATCATTACCGAAGGTAAGTAACTCTTACATCTGCTAGAGACTACTAGACGCAGATTCCTTAAAGTAGAAAGATACCCTAGCCATTCCCAGAAGGGAGGAGAGCCTGCGAGAGAGAACTTCCAAGAGATTATCCATAGGGAATGGGGTGACTGTCAGCCATTCGCAAAATACCAGCGGCCGTAGAAATAGCTCGAACGAAGGCAACACTGGCCTCCGTAGGGCGCCGTGGGGGAGAAAGCAATTCCTCCTTGGGCGACAGCTGCAAACTGAGCCGTCTGTCCCAAAGTCCAGCTAGAGCGGGACGTGGCCTGCTCCTGAAAAGTGGGGGATCCACTGACGAGTGGGGGACCTGAGGAACACTCAGGGAAGGAGGTGGAGGAACAAACCGCGAACTGGGTAAAGAGGGACTGAGGCTGCGGGGACGGCGAAGAGCCCTCCCTAGAAGACGCTGGTGAAAAGGCAACAATGCAGCGCCCCGTCTCCGGAGAAGAAGAGACCAGGAGATGACAAAACTCCGGAGAGGAAGGAACCTCTGGAGAGGAAGGAACCTCTGGAGACGAATCTACGTTGATTGAGACTTTGTGTAAAATGTTTCTCCATTGAACTGTGCGTAGGGTGGGATTTGGTCCATGTTGATTAGATAAAGATGTCTTGAAATTTCGGGGCGTGGCCGGCGAGCGCGGAGAATGGACGTCTAACTCCCGAGCTCCGCCGGCGCCACCACGAAAATCCTGAATTATCCTTCATCGACCCTTTTTTTCCCTGACCCCCGGCACCCAACTTCCTGCCGACACCCCGGGTGCTTGTCCGGTCTGGCCGCAGAGGGTCAATTTGGGCGCAGCGGACGGCTGGGCACTTGTTGGTCGGCGAAGCGAGTAGGCCGCAAGACCGCGGCCTCGGGTGATCCGCCTGGCCGGCCTGCGTGCATAGACGTGCGGCCGCGCGGGGAGTGCCGCCCGCGGACGGGCCCCCCCACCCCACCCAAAGCTGCTGCGGACGCGACGGAGGGTGTAAGCGTCGTCCAGAGCATCCGAAGACTGCTGACCGCTGGGGCCAATTACCCGCACGGCGTGAGGAGCGCCCGGCACACCAGGGCGCGGAGGGCCGCGGGCCGCCATTTTCTGGCGCGACCATACCGGACCTGAGGAGGCCTCCAGCTTCAGCGCCTGGATCGTGTGGCGCTCACGGTAGGAGGGTGTGGGAGCGGCGGGTAGCTGAGTTGGGGGCTGCCCCTCTCCCCCCCCTCCCTGCTGTGCGTCTGCCGAGCTTTGGAGTCGGCCTTGGCTGCAGGGGCTGTGGTGTCTCTGGTGTCTCCCTCTATAGCCTGACAGACTGTCTCGCCGGGGCCGTCCCTCCTGGACCGGTGGCGGCCGGAGTAGCGCATTGAGTCCTGGTTGGAAGACTTGTGCCTGCTGTAAACTGTGTGTCCTCCCTTTGCGCAGGGACAGTCCTGTTATCCCTGACGTTGTTCCACCGGTGGCGCGAGACGGACGCACGACACCACCAAGCATGGGGAAAGGCGACAGGACACAGAGCAAGCTCCCTTTTTCACAGAAGCGACTGCAAGTACAGAGCTCTCCGGCGCAGAAGGAGGCAGAGCCACTTGCGGTTGAGGCACGAGAGGATGACACCGACATCAAGTCTATGCTCCGCTCCATGGAGCAGAATATTCAATCGAACTTCACGGCGCTGGGCACCAAGATAGACGCCATGTCCTACCGGATGGACCGCATGGCGGAACGCCTTGATAAGCATTCGGAACGCCACGACATGGCGGAGCGACGGATCACGGAGGTGGAGGAGGGCCAGACGGAGTTGGACACGGCGAGAAGGCGGGCGGAGACGCTCATCAAAACCCTCCAGGACAAGACGGAGGACTTGGAAGCCAGGTCACGACGCTGCAACCTACGTATCACCGGCCTTCCGGAGACGACGTCGACTGGGAAGATGGAACTCTTCGTGGAGCAACTGCTTACTACCCTTTTAGGCGAAGGAGTGTTTTCGGCGATGTTCGTGGTAGAAAGAGCACATCGCACGCTGGCCCCACTACCTAAACCGGGGTTTCCCCCCCGGCCGGTCATTGCCAAACTCTTGAACTACCGAGACAGAGACACAGCACTTAGGTTGGCTCGAGCAAAGGGTGCTCTGCATTACGAGGGTTCCGCGATCTCCATTTTTCCGGATTTCACAGCGAGAGTGCAGGAGGCGAGGAAACATTTTGCCCCACATAAGAAACGTCTCAGAGACATGGGGCTTGACTATGCAATGTTGTACCCTGCGAAGCTACGAGTGAATAGGCAGGGGCATTCGCACTTTTTCACTGACCCTGCTGAGTTACAGAAGGCCTTGAAAGCGTGGGCGAGGGAGCGGAAGGGGGATCTACCACCTGCTCAACAGGAGGCGGACGGTGGCTCTCTGGATGAACAGGACTGAATCTGGGCCGCGCAGACTGGAGGACAGTGGACTCGGAACGTGCCCTCTTCCCTCCATGCCGAGAGGGAGCTTCGCTAATGGATGACCCCTGCAGAGACGTGGTATCAGATAAGTGGGGCTGGGATTCTATGGTACAGACTGTTAATTGCGAACTCTCTACCAACGCATACTTGGGCCGTCCCTGGCCAGCTTGCTGGACATCAGACTGCGGTTACCGCGTTGGGAGGGACGGGAGAGGGAGACATGCAGTCATGGGTTTCGGGGGTGTATATTGAAACGGACCTTGGGTTGATGTTTTGATGATCTCAGGGTGGCGCTGGGCGGAGGGGGGAAACCAGGTGGTGGATTTGAGAGTTGTACACTGAGCACGAGCTGCCTTGCTGCCTTCGCCCTCGAGCGTTAAGCACATGGGGATGTTGATTTTGTTGCTGGGGAGGGACGGGTGGGCTGGGGACATGTCAGGCCGCGTTGGGGAGGGTCTGCTGTGGGAGGGGGCAGGGCTGTTGGGGGTTTTGATTGGGTACAAGTTGTTCCTATTTTTGACTGCTGCTGCACATTTCAATGATATTGTGTTTCGTCCTGATATGCGCGCTGCCACCATTTCCATACTACACTGCTTCTTCGAATTCGTCCCACCGGGTTGCTTGTCCCTGGTTCGACATTATTACATTACTTCTTTCACAAAGCAAGGCTATGGCTGAACCTATTGATACACCACAGGGAACTGGCCCGGAGCACCTACGAGTGCTGACGTGGAATGTCAGGGGCCTTAATGACTACAGGAAACTACGTAAGGTCCTTAGCTATCTACGCAGACACCGCATAGACCTCGCCCTCCTACAGGAGACTCATTTGCCCCTCGCCAGTAAGATGTTATCCCATAAGGGCGTAGCGGGCTGTAGTGTAGCAGCGGGCTTCACTACCCATGCTAGGGGGACACTAACATGGGCCAATCCACGCTCCAAACTCACACTAACACTCCTTGAGGCGGACACAGAGGGCCGTTATGTAATATGCAGGTGTCGTGGCAAAGGGCATGACCTACTAGTGTCTAATGTTTACGGTCCGAACTACGATTGTCCGGATTTCTACACCAAATTGGCCCGGAGGTGCAAATCATATGACTACTCTAATCTGCTGTGGGGTGGGGACTTCAATTTAGTGTTGGATCCAAACCTAGACAGATCGGCGGGACCCCCTCGGGCCCTGTCGGCTGCTGCGGAGGTGGTCCGGACTGAACTGGTACAGTTGGACCTCCTCGACGTGTGGCGCAGTAGACACCATTCTAGAGGGGGCTACACACACTACTCCGCTTATCACGCACTCCACACCCGAATAGATTACTGGTTAGCGTCACAACGCCTCTCTAAACAAGTAAGGGACTGCCTGATATTGCCGCGCACCCTGTCTGACCACTCCCCCCTCCTCCTGATTCTGGAGACGCCAGCACGCAGAATCCCCCCCTTTACGTGGCGTTTTCCCCCTTACTCCCTACTGGATGAAGTTTTCCGGGGCGAACTGGCAAGTGAAATTGACGGTTTTTTCGAGACTAATGTGGGCACGGTGGACAGCGTCCAAACGCTTTGGGAGGCGTTCAAGGTGTGTATTCGAGGGGTGGCCATGGCCAAACACTCCGGGGTCCTGAAATCGATTCGGCAGAGACTCAAACACCTTGAGACTCGGCTCTCTGAACTGGAAGAGAGGCAACGGACGGAACCTGAGGGCGATGCCTCGGAGCAAATTAAACAACTGGTGACGGAATTTAACGAGGAAGCGGATAGGGAAGTACGTCATATGGGTAAATATGCCACCGCTCGCACTTACGGGGAGGGAGATAGACCAGGCTCGCTTCTGGCCAAAGTGATCCGAGGTGTGAGGCGCCAATTGTTAGTGGGAGAACTCGTGTCAGGTTCAGGGGAGACCCTTACTGAAGAGGGGCTGATACTCGAGGAATTTAGGCAATACTACTCCTCTCTCTATAGATCACGATCGGAGGGAATGGAAGAGGCGATAGATGACTATTTAAGTTATATAAAAATGCCACAGCTGTCCGACTCACAGAGAGAATTCCTCATGATGCCCATTCAAAAAGAGGAAATAGTGGAGGCACTGGAGAGCATGCGCTCTGGTAGTGCCCCGGGGGCTGATGGGCTCACTGTGGGCTTCTACAAAGCGTTCAAGGACCAACTGGTGCCTTATCTCTCTGAACTATTTGATGACATATGCAGGGAAGGCAGCATGCCAGCCTCAATGCGGGAAGCACTCATAGTGACGCTTCTGAAGCCCGGGAAACCCTCCACGGAGTGTGGCTCCTACAGGCCGCTGTCCCTACTAAATGTTGACGCGAAGCTCTATGCCAAAGTTCTGGCGACGCGTCTCGCGTTGCTCGCCCCGGAGCTGGTGGCCCCGGAGCAGGCCGGATTTATTCCATCCAGGAACCTCACGTATAATATACGCACGGTACTGGGAACGATGCAGCATGTGAAACCGGAGAACAAAGCGTTGGCGGTCTTCCTCGATATGGAGAAGGCATTTGACTCCGTGGAGTGGCCCTTCATGTCGAGAGTCCTAAGGAAGTTGGGGTTGGGTGAGCCCTTCCTCCAAATGATAGGCGCCTTATACTACAAACCTAAGGCCAGGCTGCGGATAGGGGACAGAGTCACGGACGCCTTCAACATTTGCAGAGGCACCAGGCAGGGCTGCCCCCTTTCCCCGCTATTGTACGCACTGGTAGCTGAACCCCTCGCATGTGCATTGCGGGAATATCATAGCCACGAAGGCATCAGCTTCCCCTCCTACAAAATCTGCGTGTCTACATACGCGGATGACACGCTCCTCTACGTGAGAGACCCGGAGCTCAACCTTTCCCCGGTATTGCGGGAAGTGGTCCAGTTTGGCGCGGTGTCTGGCTTACAGGTGAATTGGCAGAAATCGGTGGCATTCCCTCTTTCCCCGGTGACCCAAAAATTTGATATGGATTATCCTCTACAGTGGTCTGAGGACCCGGTTAGATACCTGGGAGTGCAGATACATCCGGACCCGGATATATTGGTGAGGGAAAACTATGGGGTTGCCTGCCATAACTTAGCAGAGGATGTTGACCGGTGGTGCAAACTTCCGTTGTCTCTGGCTGGCCGTGTCGCGTTAATGAAAATGATCGTGCTCCCGAGGTTCTTGTTCTTGTTTAACAATCTACCGGTGATTCTCTCTAGGGCCTTCTTTAACTTGCTGACTCAGACTCTCACCCGGCTGGCTTGGGGGGGTGCGCAACCACGAGTCCAGTGGCGGGTCCTAATGTTACCATATGAACAAGGCGGCCTGGGTGCCCCTGATATGGAAAGGTACTATAGGATCGCGCAGGCGACCCACTTACATACATGGATACATGGGGATCGTAATATCCCGCATGTGGTGCTCGAGACCCTATTCACGGACCCTCTTCCCCCACCGGCTACAGTGTTCGAGCCAGCCACGCGTCGGGTGGGATGTTTGGATTCGATCTCGTCAACCAACCATGCATGGCACTCATTGGCCAAGAGACAGGGCTGCGCTCTCCTATATTCCCCACTTGCTCCGATTGAATGGGTCGGCTGGCTGGCGCCGTTGCGGGAGGCAGGGGTCATACGCGCCCTTAAACACCTGGGCATTTTGAAGCTGGGAGACCTGTTCAGAGACGGGAAGGTCATTACATGGGAACAGATCGACTCTTCCCGTACCTCGGGGACGTTGATGCACCGCTTTCACCTGCACAGGGTCCGCGCGGCGCTTCGCGAGCTGTTGGGACCGGCCATGGCCGAACCACCCGACGTTCCAGAACTGACCTATGTGGTAAGAAAGAGTACTCCCAATTAATTTCAGGTCCCGAGGGGGGAGAAACAAACCAAGCAGAGAAGTATACAACCTCAAATATGGACCTATATTTCTTTTAGCATTGAATAAATCTTAAAATATTAGAAGCGGATGCCAAAGAGGAAAGTTTCACAATATTATGAAAACATATATGTTTATTATTTTTTTAGAAAAATATTTCATTAAAAGAACTTACATGCATCTGTACAACTTAACATTTTATCGTCAGTCAGAAATACATCACTTTTATATACATATTTTTTCTCCACAAAAAACGATGAGATTCTGAAGCTGAAAGTGTGCCCTCTAATAGTAGCTATTTTTACCACTCATACTTGCATACTTGTAAATCAATCATACCATTCCTATTTGTAAGAAAAACAACCTATCAACACAGACTCAAATACTAACTGAAGCACAACATAGAACAAACATAAGTGACAGCTCTAAGGTGTGTTAAGTTGGGAACTCAAAGAACCAGATGATAAAGTTCTGATGGTGTTGGTGGAGTTGACCAGAAAGTATCCACAACAAGTAGATGTTAGGCCGACGTACGTTTCGGTGAATGTCACCTTCCTCAGGGCCAAGAACAGTGTGAGCAAAAAAACATAAATATTTATAGAATTACAAATGGAGGGCAAAGTGCAATTTTCTATGATTAGGGTACTGCAAGTACCGGTTTGGGTAAGTAATATCTTTAGGGTATGAGCTCAGTTTCCAGATTGGACATCCCTTTAAGAATATTAATTGCGGTTCCTGTCGGGTGATGGAGTCAGGAGACTGTTGCACGTGCGAAGTGAATTCTGATGGTTACTGATTTCAGAGGTGTTATTTTCTGCGGTATTACTTTTTTGACATTTTGTTTATCTTTTTCAAATATGCCGTCGTCGAGACTGGGGGTTCCTGGATTGCAGCCCAACAACCTGCAGGTGGGACACGTCCCCAGAACCCCCGGTCGAGAGTGTAGATCTGTGAGAGCCAGGCTAGTTGCAAAGCTTCTGTTGTTGGTCCTACGGACCCCTGTTGTTGGGCTGCAATCCAGGAACCCCCAGTCTCGACGACGGCATATTTGAAAAAGATAAACAAAATGTCAAAAAAGTAATACCGCAGAAAATAACACCTCTGAAATCAGTAACCATCAGAATTCACTTCGCACGTGCAACAGTCTCCTGACTCCATCACCCGACAGGAACCGCAATTAATATTCTTAAAGGGATGTCCAATCTGGAAACTGAGCTCATACCCTAAAGATATTACTTACCCAAACCGGTACTTGCAGTACCCTAATCATAGAAAATTGCACTTTGCCCTCCATTTGTAATTCTATAAATATTTATGTTTTTTTGCTCACACTGTTCTTGGCCCTGAGGAAGGTGACATTCACCGAAACGTACGTCGGCCTAACATCTACTTGTTGTGGATACTTTCTGGTCAACTCCACCAACACCATCAGAACTTTATCATCTGGTTCTTTGAGTTCCCAACTTAACACACCTTAGAGCTGTCACTTATGTTTGTTCTATGTTGTGCTTCAGTTAGTATTTGAGTCTGTGTTGATAGGTTGTTTTTCTTACAAATAGGAATGGTATGATTGATTTACAAGTATGCAAGTATGAGTGGTAAAAATAGCTACTATTAGAGGGCACACTTTCAGCTTCAGAATCTCATCGTTTTTTGTGGAGAAAAAATATGTATATAAAAGTGATGTATTTCTGACTGACGATAAAATGTTAAGTTGTACAGATGCATGTAAGTTCTTTTAATGAAATATTTTTCTAAAAAAATAATAAACATATATGTTTTCATAATATTGTGAAACTTTCCTCTTTGGCATCCGCTTCTAATATTTTAAGATTTATTCAATGCTAAAAGAAATATAGGTCCATATTTGAGGTTGTATACTTCTCTGCCAGAACTGACCTATGTCATCAAATCACCATCGCCGACTCACTTGATCTCGCGGCTCTATAAGATCGGACAGCATAGTGAGAGTCACCCGGTCTCGAAGGCCCGCTTGGCGTGGCAACGGGACCTTGGCACTCCGATTGATGACGCAATGTGGAAATACTGTTGCCTACAAACCAGAAGGGTGTCGCTTAACGCCAGGCATAGACTTATCCATTTCAAATACCTGCAGAGAGTGTACTACACCCCAGAACGCCTACGCAGATACGGGCTTAGACAAACGTCTGAATGCGAGCGCTGTCACGCACAAGTGGCTGACTTTATGCATCTGGCTTGGTCTTGCCCGGGCATTAACAAATTCTGGAATGACATATTTCTAGACCTGGGGCTGGTACTTGAGCTGGACCTCCCGGTGGACCCGGCTCTGGCATTATTGGGCCATACAAAGGTCCTGCCCCCGGCGGCACGCCGCATGGCAGATCTTGGGTTACTGATGGCCCGGCGAGCGGTGGCGCAATGCTGGATGAGAGGCCCCCTACCGACCAAACGTGGGTGGGCCAGGGATATGCTGTTTGGCTGCACGCAGACGCAGCTGTACAGTGAACTACAACCTCCAGTTAGTAGACCCAGAAACTTTTGGGACCTGTATCTCACCTACAGATCCTCGAAGGATGCTGCGGACGCAGCTCAGGAGGAGAGGGAGGAGAGTCGGGAAGGAGACGAGGCACAAGTGGACCGGGCGTACGACCCTCTAGACCTTGATTGAGATGGTTGTTGACTCATCGGGGCCTAGTGAGACGCTAGAAAGACACACGACATGCAGCGATCACTGACACAGGGGGCTCTGGGCGTGGAGGGTCAGGCGGGTGGCTATGGGCGATGGGCAGAATGGGCAAGAGGTGGGTGACTAGCTTAGTAATGGGGTACGCCGAATTTAAGTGGTAGTGTAGTGGTAACGGTTAGCGCACAAGCAGTCCGGAGGAGGGGGGAGGGGTGGGAGGGAAGGCGTTGGGGGTCCAGTTAGTTTACAGTCTGGGTAGCATACGTACACACTCCTTTACACGCTGCACGATAACATGGTGACCATAGCTCCATTCTCTAGGGTGGTGGGGAGGCGGGGAGCAGGGAGGTTGCAGGTTTGGGGCATAGCCCGGTTGGGTCGCTATAACATGTTGATCTTGTCTCATTGATGTCATTGCCCCAGATTGCTGCCGGCCCCAGGGTTGTAGGCGAGGAGCTGTGTGTATGTACTTCTATCTAATAAAAATTTAAAAAAAAAAAAAAAAAAAAAAAAAAAAGATGTCTTGAAATTTCAAGAATCACCACACCTATCGTTGAAATAAAGATCTCTTACGAAGGATTACATTTTTGGGTTATGGACTGGGATGTTAGATGGAAAAGTCCCAAGAGAGAGTTCACTCTAATCGTAGTAGGGCCCAGTGCCGTTAGAAGGACTGATAAAACTTGTACATGCTTCCATTATACGAGATAGAAGTAGTGGATGATAGAAGAGAAAAGAGAAATGTCCAACAAATCCCATTGACATGCTATGACATGAGCCTGCTGTGCACTTCGCTTGCTATGTAGCCACTACTATGCATCTCTTTCTTAATGCTGTAGGCATTACGCGTAGCCTATGTGCCCCCAACCGTACCTTGTAACGGTTTGGCATGTTGTGGTATTCCTTTGTAAAAACAAACAGATTTTGAGCAACAACAAAAAAAAGTGTAGCTCAACAGTCGTCATTTGCTTGACAGATTATTATTTTGAGGATATCCCCTGTCACATATATTCTAATTATATATTAAACTACCCTCTTCCAACTAAAATTCTTAGGCTTCACAACATCCAACCATTCCCACACAGGGATATAGTATCAACTCACACTCTACAAACCATACACAACAAATAAGGTAGCTTCTTACCAAACTGCCACAAGAGCGATATGAATCGCTATGCACAAGTTGGAATGAAAGACCACAAGGGTACATGTGGTGGTAGGGTTTTTTAGTTTTCTGTAGTCTTATCCACTTGTTTATGTTTCGGAATACGTGAAATTATAAAAGCTAGCTGAAGAAAGGTCCAAGTACACTGAATGAGGATGAGTATCCTAACTTCCTCCAGTTTAACACAGCAAGGCAGCCAAATAGGAAAAGAGAGAAAAAAGTCTGTATTCCAAAAATACTGGTTCAAGTTAGTTACACTAAGTACAGCAAATTTCCTTTTCTGGATTTTGGCCTGAATGAAGAAAAATAGCAGGATGCACAAGTAGGTGAAATACTACAGATTATAAAGGGAGATAAATCAAAGGACGTTAACGTGCTAGATTCCAGGAGAGGATGACAGTATAGCAGGCATAAGAAGGGAGTGACAGAGGCCAACATTAAACTTGGTATCTAGTCCCCAAAGAGATGCAGACTACTTTCTTTTATGCCACCTTTTCTGACAGTTAGGCTCCATGAAATCCTTAATAAGTAGTAGTGACCGTTTCACTACATAACTCACATCAGTTGTTGTCATAGTTAAGCAGTAGAACCAATGCTCATATTGAAATAAAACAGGACAAGCTACATCAAATGACTATTATAAGAATTTAAGCAAGCAAAGTGAACTTAAAATGAATACAGTCACTTGGAACCAGCATTCCTAAATACTAGCACAGGCTGGATTAAATCACAAAATGCACTTTGAGGACCAACTCTTTCACAATGCTATAAAGCTATGGGAGCAATTGCCACATAAAAATAAAAATATTAATAATTGAAGTCATTCAAAGGTCAATGTAATGTAAAAAAGACGTTAAACATATAAAGTGGCTTACCACTGATCTTTCAGGATATCCAAACAAATTGCTCCTGTAACTGAGCTAATATTAGGATGCCATATTTTAGTTATAAACCGCACCTAGAACATAAAATAATACTATGAAACAACTACAAAAGTAAAACAGCAAATGATCAGTGTTAGACCAAACTTTAAAAAACAAACAAATTGGTGAAGATACCAGTTGTAAATCATGTGGATCACCATTGCATTCACAAATGCTAATTTCAGCCTTTGGGAGAATTCCGAACATTTAAAAAAAAAAAACTTTTATTTTAACATTAAACAGTTTAACAGTTAACAACATCATCTGCATCTCTAACATTCTCCATATAATAAAGTTCCCAATTCAACCTTCCATTCCAAGCTGCCTATGGTGATTTCCGTCTGCCAAATTCTCATTATTCTCTCCCACCTTCCCAAAGTTCGTTCATGTTTCTGCAGGCATATTTGTAAGTGTCAGATTTGCTTTTATAATATCAGACAGCAGTCCATCCCAAGCCTCCACTTTAATAGTGGGTAATCTTTGCAGCCACCAGAAACCTCAGCCCCACGAAAAAGCTTCAAGTATCCATAACTCTTTACATCATCCAAGGCATCCAACAAAGACAGTTGAGACGTTGCTTCAATGACAGCCCCCGTTATTTTGGACAGTATCCTGGACACGCTACCCCATAATGGCCTACGGGTGAGACAATCACACAACAAATGTAAAAAAAACCTTGTAACTCTCCTAGCACCTCAAACAAGCAAGAAATGGGTTACTAGTGCAGTATGTATCGTCCACTGGACCCACATCTGCCTCCCAATTAACCAGGAAAGCTTTAAAGGAGTCTGGTGTGTGGATACCCAAGGTTTTGTATATTTGTGAGATCTTTTTGTCTGGAAAGGGGGCCATGGAAACTTTGGCTCCAATGGACTAAATTTAGTAATGTAGTCTACCTCAGCAAGAAATTAAGTCACAGCGTCTCAAAGATATAGGCACCAGATCAACTGGTTATTTAGTAACCAAAATTCCCTGTGATGCACTGAGAAAGCCCAGACAGTGACACCTGAGACCACATCTTCCAGGATTGACCGCGCCAATTTTAGTGTCCATCGAGTGAGGAAGCAGATGTAGCATATCGCGAGTTGCTGGCAAGTAGGAGGAGGCTCGGTTGTGGTTGCACGAGGGAAGCAGTGCTCCTGGAAACGAATAGCATGGGAAGTGTGGGAGTACCGAGAAAGTTTGCCCGACTCCTTCAGGCCCTCAAGGGGGGTGAAGAGCATCACTGAGCGATCGGGGCAGAAAGCCCAGCCCTGGAAATGTGGAGCCCGGAGAAGCAAACTAGAAACAGAGTCTGAGGGAGCATTGAGCTAGTGTGGGTGTCTGCAATCCCTTGGCGGCTCAGCAGGGGCTCACATCCAGATTTACTGGCTTGCTTTGGCCTCTACACCGAATATCCGGGGAGAGGTGTGCGCCAAGCGGCAGGCGTGTGGAGGGTTGCGTGGCAAACTAATGGTTAGTGACTTCTTTTTTTTGCCAAATATCTTCTTATTTTTTTTATTTTACATAAACACAATGTCATCACAACAGTAACATCCGTTGCATGGAGGACATTCACAAAGTACATTGTTATAGAGGCAACAGGGATCCCACATTGGGCCAGTAAGACTATTAAAAGGAAGAAAACAAGTTACTTACCTGTAACTACGGTTATCCAGTATTGGTATCTTTCATAGATTCACATGCCTGAATCATTCCCCGTCGTCGAGGCGGGAGTCCCACGGTAAAAATATATACAATAGCAGTGCCTAAAAATTTCTTGTAGTAGGCTGGAAAAGCCTAAAGGCCTAACTAGGCCCAAAACTTAGCAGCCTATCTACCTCATTATGTAAAAAGACCTGAAATAGTAGCCTCAGCCAATCAGCTGTCCTCACCCTCTAGAACCTTCCTAGCTCAGGCAGTTCTCCTCAGATTTTCACCGCACTTCGTGTGTAAGGGAGTCTCCCTGAGTGCCTACTCAGTTTTTGTCATTTTTCTTCAAAATGTCTGACAAGAAGGCTCTTTTCAAGGCTTGTGGAACCTGCAATAAGAAGAGGGTCCATGTGGACGACCAGCACTCTGACTGCATCTATTGTCTGCACCCCTCACATGTGGTGAAGGATTGTAAAATTTGCCGTACCTTCCCTTCAAAAACTACCAGGGATAGAGAGGGAAGGGTTCTTTTGTGGTTAAAATCATCTTCCACAGATGAGGACAACCTCTACCTCCAGCAAGAGAGCCAGATCCAAAGAGAGCTCTTCTCCTGAGAGGAAGAAAAAACTTAAACCCTCTCACAGAGTCTCAGAACCCTCAAAGAGTGCATCGTCTCCTTCAAGACCGTCCACTGTGAGTACAGCCCAGACTAAGACCGTTTCTCTGCTGTCTATTCATACTGCTACTTTGACTTCAACCTCTTCAACTTCTTCTGCTACGGTCACCACTTCGGTTATTACTTCTCCTCTGGTGTCTGCTAAAATATTGCAGTCGAAATTGTCGACTGTCCCGTCGACGACGGCTCAGTCGACGAAGATCCCTTCAGCCATGACAACAAAGACCCTGTCGACGCAAACAACAGGCCAGTCGACGACAGTTCCGTCGACGAAGACATCATCGACGGCCTCGTCAGCAAAGAGTTCGTCGACGAAGACACCATCGACGAAGGATTCGTCATCGAAGACACCATCGACGGCCTCGTCGACGAGGATACCATCGACGGTCTTGTCGACGGCACAATCAATACAGTCGATGACAGCTCCGTCGACAGACATGCCATCGACGACAATTCCAATGACAACCAGTTCGTCGTCATTGACTTCTACGAAAGCGATGGCCAGCACACCTCCGATGAGGGTGCAATATACCCGTTTTCAAATGAAAACTTATCAAAGGCAAGACTACTCTCACATTTCTCCACTCTTACCATCACACCTTTTGGAGATATATGTGGAGGATGATTCGGATGACGGCAAAGAGGATGAGGGACCTTTTGGGGTTGCCCGTCACCCTTCCCAATTGAACATCAAGTATCAGGAGGAAGATGAGGACGATAACCAAGAACATTATGCGAATGAGGCCTTCTCAACGCCATATCATTCGCCCCATACCAGACCTCATCATTCAGAGGACACAAGTCATCTGCCATCTACTTTAATTCAAGACTTACAAGCTATGTTGGCAGACTATCGCCAGAGATTTCCTCCAACTCCAATTGCACCTTTTATGCCGCCTGTCCCAGTTGACATGCCAAGGCCTCCTTCGCCGCGAGCTTCATTGTCACCAAGGCAGGATACTGGCCCTACACCCCAAGGTGACACGGATACCTCTTCTCATGATGAGGATGATGGCAGGGAAGAGGGCGAGTTGCCAGTTCATACACCTACGGATCCGTGGGATGATTATTTCATTCCCATGCCTTCACCGCCTGCGCCACCAGAAATTTTTAGGCACTGCTATTGTATATATTTTTACCGTGGGACTCCCGCCTCGATGACGGGGAATGATTCAGGCATGTGAATCTATGAAAGATACCCCAATACTGGATAAACACTGGCTCCATATGGATAGGCAGATAAAGGGTAGAACCATATGGCACCTTCCATGGAAACTGAAGCGCGACAGGCTGCCTAATGTATACCTCAGCACACCAATAGTCACTACTCTCCAAATATGGGACAAAGTCACCAAGACACTGCCTTTAACGACCTTTCCTTCTCCCTACACCCCCATTCACTTCAATCTGGCCTTTCCCCCGGCACTACTAGAAGGCCCCTTTGATAAATGGAGGGAGGGTGGATGCCTCATGCTATCCGAGCTCACTAAGCGAGGAGAACTGATTTCCTTTGCGGAATGCGCAGCCCTTTTTAGGCTGCCGCCCACAGAAGAATATCACCACTTCCAGTTAAAACATTAGGTGCAACAATCCCAGGTGTGGCTGGCTGCGACCAGCGACTTGCTCCCAAATGAGAGATTTGTGCAATCTGGCACTATGACTAATGGCTGCATATCATTTTTGTACTCTCTTCTTTAAACGGTGGGTCCCCAGTTGGTTCCACAAAACAGAAGGTTTTGGGACGCCTTATTACTCGCCCCCATAAGGGAGAAACAGTGGGGTTCCCGGTACAAAGACATTGTCGAATACAAATCTCTCCATGTTTCTAAGAGAAGATCATTACAAAATTATGTACGAATGGTATTTACATCCTCAGAAATTACATCCCATATTCCCAAATACCTCAGACAAATGTTGGTGGGCTGTGGGCTTCTGGGAGAGTTCAGTCATATTTGGTAGGACTGCCCCTCCCTTCCTCCAACCCTTCTGGAAAAAAATCCTTTCCCAAATTAAACAGATTATGGGATACCCCATCCCAGATACTGTAGAACATACTCCCCTGGGTGTCCGGGACCTTAGTCTTAAATATCAGACTCAAGGAGACCGCGCCATTATGTTGCTATGTTTAGGGGTAGCCAAGATGGCAATAGCAGTAGTCTGCAATAAACCGGAGGACTCTCCATTACCCAATGGCATGCCAGGCTGTAGCAGACTCTGGCCCTTGAACGGATGACAAATATATAGGAGATGGCGCGCATAAGGGTTTGACTACATCTGGAGTCCCTTGGTAGGTTATCTCTCAGAGTGGTTGCCTTTACTCGCTTGCGGACCCAGACTGCAAGCCCTACACCTCTTTCAGATTTAACAGACCTGGCGACACCCGGTGCCAAACCCGGGTCCCCCTTGGATCATTAACATGAAACACCAAGGAAATGTTTTAGTGATTTTCGCTTTATTTCTTTTGTTTCCTTCACAGTTATGTTTTCTTTGTTGGCTCTCGAACACAGACTGCTGATGCAACCTAGAACATGTAAGCTGCATTTTTTAGGTGCTGAAATGATGGGCCTACCATATCAGGAACTGTTTAAGCTATGCTGAGACCTTGTGGAAAAGCTGTGTTTTACTTTCAGATATCTAACTCTGGCTGTGCCCAGTTGAGCTACAAATGTTGTATCTCGTTGAAAAAAAAAAAAAAAAAAAAAAGGTTGGCAACATTTTTTTTGAAGTACCTCAACTGGAGAGTAAATAGCATCCTTTCTTAGAATGCTCATAAAGTGAATCAGTCTGTAAGTAAACACTTACCTTTGGGGGGTTGAATGGATACGTTTCCGGAATTTTTATTTCTAACTGATATCGTCCACCTTCGTGTATATACACACAGAGAGGGGGGAAAAAAGAATACAGTTACTATTAAATTTACCCAGGCTGCTTAATTAAAAAATATTAACAATTATAAAGGTAAAGTCTCACATTTCAGTGTTCAATGTTCATTTTGGTTACAATTTACAATCACCAACTCTTTTTAAGTACCCCCAACATCTAGTAATCACAATACCAAGTACATGGGATTTGAAACTGAGATATTGAAAGTGCTATTGTAAATGAGGGCAAAAGTAAAGTAGTCCTTGTCATCACAGACATTTGAGTGTGCAGTTAATAGTACTTTTAAAGAAAACCAACTTTGTAAAGTCAGTTAAAGCAGAATCTGTCGCACTCTTCTTCAATAACGACCCCTTTGCCGACAAATTAAGAGTTTTCGGTAGATTTTCTGAGGAGCACGTAGCTTCGTATATGTTTCCAATATTTGAGTTTACAGGATTCCATAACCGAGGGCCCTGGACACACAAGAATCTGCTATAGCCATTACAAGGATGAATGAATGATGAAGTGTGAATGAAGGAAGGTTCCTGAACAGTAAGCACTGGAGATATTTCGATAACTACATGGATTAATATTTAAAGTTGGTCTCATTCAGAGGCCAAGAAACTTTGTTTATTTGACTCTTGCAAAGCAGACACTGACACAGTTTACATCCTTATTTTAAACATTCTCAGAGCCGAGCCAGCCAAACTAAGAAAGTTAGTCATCTGGAACAATTGTGTTAAAAAAGTGTGTACACACACCCACATGTTCCCTTGAGATAGAGAGATATAGAGAGAGATATAGAGAGAGAGAGAGAGATATAGATAGAGAGAGAGAGAGAGAGAGAGAGATAGATAGATAGATATAGAGATAGAGAGATATAGAGAGAGAGAGAGATATAGAGAGAGGGAGAGATATATAGAGAGAGAGAGATATAGAGAGAGAGTGAGAGAGAGAGATATAGAGAGAGAGATATAGAGATATAGAGATATAGAGAGAGAGAGAGAGAGAGATAGAGATATAGAGAGAGAGATATAGAGAGAGAGATAGAGATATAGAGAGAGAGAGAGAGATATAGAGAGAGAGATATAGAGATATATAGAGAGAGAGAGATATAGAGATATATAGAGAGAGAGAGATATAGAGAGATATAGAGAGAGAGAGAGATAGAGATATAGAGAGAGAGAGATATAGAGAGAGAGATATAGAGATATATAGAGAGAGAGAGATATAGAGATATATAGAGAGAGAGATATAGAGATATAGAGATAGAGAGATATAGAGATAGAGAGATATAGATATATATATAGAGAGATATAGATATATATATATAGAGAGAGATATAGAGATATAGAGAGAGATATATAGAGATATAGAGATATAGAGAGAGATATAGAGATATATATATAGAGAGAGAGAGATATAGAGAGAGATATAGACAGATATAGAGATAGAGAGATAGAGAGATATATAGAGATATATAGAGATATAGAGAGAGAGAGAGAGATATAGAGAGAGAGAGAGATAGAGAGATAGAGATATAGAGATATAGAGAGAGAGAGATATAGAGATATAGAGAGAGAGATATATAGAGAATAGAGAGAGAGATATATAGAGTATAGAGAGAGAGATATAGGAGTATATAGAGAGAGAGAGTATAGAGAGAGAGAGATATAGAGATATAGAGAGAGAGAGAGATATAGAGATATAGAGAGATATAGAGAGAGATAAGAGATATAGAGAGAGATATAGAGATATAGAGAGAGATATAGAGATCTAGAGAGATATAGAGATATAGAGAGAGATATAGAGATATAGAGAGAGATATAGAGAGATAGAGAGAGATATAGAGAGATAGAGAGATATTATAGAGAGAGAGTCACCTGGCACAGATTAATCGACAACCTCTTCATTATTTGGAGAGGTCCGAGAGAGAGTGCGAAGAATATGTAAGAGCTCTCAACGACAACAGTTATAACTTGGAATTCACGGCGGAAATGAGTACTCAATCGGTTAACTTCCTAGACTTGGAAGTAACAGTGGTTGAGAACAAGATATGTAGCAAACTGTACCGGAAACCCACTGCGGGCAATCCGATCTTGCATGCCCGCAGTGGGCACCCTCCAAGGCTGATCAAAAGCATTTCCTATGGGGAGCTACTCCGTATAAAGAGAAACGACACACGGGAGATAGACTTCCAAAAAGATGCGGGGGGAGTGCATAAGGAGATTTGGAAATCGGGGATACAATACACAGACTTTGAAGGGGAGCTAAAAACAGAGTAGACCATCTGAAGAGGGAGAAATTGTTAGAACCCCGAAATCAGGAAAATAAGAAAGAGGAAAAAAATGTGGTTTCAGAATGATTACCACATACTCAAAGGATGCTACAAGACTCAGGCAGATATTCAGGAAACATTGGAGCCTGCTACAGATGGACCCTATTATTGGAATGGAGATTCCAAGGAGACCCCTCCTCACTTTCCGAAAAGCCAGGTCACTCGAGACAGCCTCACATGTAGTTACAAGAAGAAGGAACAGAAAGGCTTCGCAAAGGATGTAAAGGTTTTCATCCCTGCAATAAATGCAAAGCTTGTGAATGAAGCAAGAAAGTTGCAACTTACAAGATACCAGGGATAGAAAAGCCCAAAGCAATAAGCAATTCCTAACCTGTACTACTCCCTACACGGTGTACTGCTTGCAGTGCCCGTGTGGGTTGAAGTACGTAGGTAGTACCATCCATCAAGCGAAGATTAGGGTTGGAACATGCCAGGGCGATAGCCAACGGTGATATGACGTATCCAGTGGCACGACACTTAGAATTTTCAATAAAGGAGACAGGATCTGTTGACTTATTTCTGTTTAGATCACGTACCTATCAACCCCAGGGGGGAGGGGGGGGGGGGGGGGGGAACAGGCTCATGACCCTTAGGAGGTTGGAATCGAGGTACATAATCGACCTCCAAACAAAGACGCCGGGAGGTCTTAATACACATGAGGAATTGGTTGTACATTTGGGAGAATAGGTAGCTGTGCAAAGGATGTGTGAACAATAGACCAGTAGTAGATGGTTATGACATGGATATTGATTACGGACAGTGTATGACCACCGAGGGACAGGATCAGATAGAGGTTGACATGGCGTATGCCCATTCAGGGAGGTATAATGATCATAGTGGAAGTGAATACTTCCGAAGGGCCCATCTGTGGGCTGGAAGGTGATTTTGATCTCGTAAAAAGGGCAATATGATAGATATTGAGAGACCAAAAATAATGTATATAATGTAAATTACATGCCAACCTTATCTGTTTTCATGTTTTTAATCTAATGAAATGTGATCACTTGCATGTTCCAAGATGGCGACCATGAACTAATCTGTTGTCCGTTAACAATATCCATGATGAAGTAAACATAAAAAACAGCCCGTTTCAGCACCGCCATGTTACCATCGACAAAGGCGAATGCCGAAACGCGTCTGGACACCGTGAGCTCTCTAATAATCTTTTGAGCTCGCCACCCCGAGTGCTTGTCTTCTTTGCGGGGAGTACCGCAGGAATCTTGGAGCGAGAATATTGCGGAGGGCACCATCCGCTGGGAGCACCCGCCCTGTGAGTGCAAGGACTCGGTGCAAATTTGGGAGCAAGCAAATAAAGGAGCGAGCACACACACACACGAGCACACACACACGAGCACACACACACACGAGCACACACACCCCACCCCCCCTCACCTTGCCCAATCCGGGGACGGTTTACTGACACGTGACCGGCTTACTTTAACCCCCGTCTATGTACTGATCAACCGGGCAATTTTGTCAACAGCTACCCATGGATGACTCAATCCTATATGTCAGTAACCAGGACACTTGGGCAGTAAAATCGTGTAAATTATACACATGTATTTTTTTAACACGACTGAGTTTATTTTAAACCAGAACAACTTGCAAATATTTATAAATAATTATGAGATGGATGTGCATTGACTTATGATTCATCATATTGACTCTATAAGAAGTAATGTATATGAATATAACTAAAGCAGTAATAATGATACACCGTTATAAAATGGCGATATTTGTATCAACCAACAGCACTATACTGATAACTGCAGTCCGTCGTTTATTGCAATTACTATGTAAACATAAAAGATGTAAAGCAACTACTGTAACTTGTGTGATCAAGCACTCTGTGGAGTGCGAAACGCGTCACGGGAGATTTATGAATTAAATAAATCAACTTTTCTGGACTTTTAAGTGGACTGTGGTCTGTCCGTCTGGCGCCGGGATAGATATATATATATATATATATATATATATATTCACTGAAAAAAACATAGGTTAGAGACCATATATAGTTAGCTGGACATTTTATTAACATAAAACCAATGAAATTCCATATATAGTTAGTTGCACTAACTATATATCGCGCACCCGCAATCCACTGCTGATGATGTCACATATTACATCATTCATGACATGGTCAGTGACATCACTGATGACATCACTGATGGACATCTCAAATGACATCACTGATGACATCTAGTGTCTGTGTTTTTGTAAAGTTTAAATATGTTTTACATATTGAAGAATGAGTGGATGTATGGAAGACTGAGTGTGTGTGTGGCTGGCTGGGAGGTGTGTGACTCTGTGCATATCAATGTGTACTTGTATCAGTGATTGTATAAGAGAGTAAGTATGTGTTAGTATATGTGTGAAAAGTATGGTGTTCTGTGTTTAACTGTATAGATGAGGAAATCGAAGTGTGTGATTCTTCACAGGACTGACTAGGTGTATGAGTGCATATGATAGTGTTGTAATAATGAGTGACTGTATGTATGAGTGATTGTATGGGTGAATGAGTGAATGTGTGTGTAGACGTAGGAATCAGTGAGTGCGTATGTAGTAACTGGTATTGGTGTGTCATGATGTCATCAGCGATGTCATTTGAGATGTCATCAGTGATGTCATCTGAGATGTCATCAGTGATGTCATCAGTGATGTCACTGAAGTATGGTGTTCTGTGTTTAACTGTATAGATGAGGAAATGGAAGTGTGATTGATTCTTTACAGGACTGACTAGGTGTGTGAGTAACTCCATGGATGAGTGGCAGTGTGTGAGTGTCTGCATAGGTGTATGAGTGCATATGATAGTGCTGTAATAATGAGTGACTGTATGTATGAGTGATTGTATGGGTGAATGAGTGAATGTGTGTGTAGACGTAGGAATCAGTGAGTGCGTATGTAGTAACTGGTATTGGTGTGTCATGATGTCATCAGTGATGTCATTTGAGATGTCATCAGTGATGTCATCAGTGATGTCATCAGTGATGTCATCAGTGATGTCATCAGTGATGTCATCAGTGATGTCACTGACCATGTCATGAATGATGTAATATGTGACATCATCAGCAGTGGATTGCGGGTGCGCGATATATAGTTAGTGCAACTAACTATATATGGAATTTCATTGGTTTTAGGTCAATAAAATGTCCAGCTAACTATATATGGTCTCTAACCTATGGTTTTTTTTTTTTTGCCCCGCGGGGCACTTTAATATCCCCCTCATCAATCCTAGGGGGTCAGGAATGGTCTACCTTGCCCCCTTTCCTTCATTTCCCCCTTCGTTTTTCACCACATCTTGTCTCTCGATCGTACCGAGAGACAAGATGGCGGCCGCTCCGGACTGTTTAGAATGTTGACAGACACCGGAGAGCCAATCAGCTTCGCGAAGTTCCGTTACGCGTCAGGTACGCGAACCGGGGCGCTAACCGGAGCGCTGTCACAGATATATATATTTTTTTAAACGTTAATTTCTCAAAATCCACTGGAGCACATATATTGAGACATAGCAAAGGCACGTCGGGCAAACCATATCTACAATTTTGCCAAGTTTCATGTAAATCTATTCAGCCGTTCGAGCTAAAAGTGAGTCCAACCGCCCTATGGAAAAATGAATGGGAAAAACGCGTTTTGGGACCCCCCTTTTTTCTCGGCCCCCCTTGACGAAACCCCCCCCAGATTTTCAGGGGCTGCTCAGAAACAAAATGTGCCATTTTCCTGAAAATTTCAGCCAATTCCGTCCACAAACGCCCAAGTTATTAGACATAGAATTTTCAGAAATCCCATAGAGAAAAAATCCTAACTATATATACCCACTGGCTATCGCCAGTAGGTAATATACATATATAAACATATATAATCTGCATATCTATATAAATATAAATGCATGCATACATATACATATATGCATACATATGCATGTTATTTACATGAAAGTTTTAAAAACACTAATAAAAGCAAAGCTAAAAAGCCACCTCATTACAAACAGAATGGCTTTAACTTAAACGAGGGCGAGATCTATTGCATTTTCAATGCTTGTTTACTTTGGTTCTACCAAGAAGGCATTCAGATGTGTCACACATTTGCCATAAATTCTGAATGTTAGCACTCTAGTTGCTCATTAGATCACTGTAGTAAAGCTAGTGCTCACCAGAGAAGTCTGCTGCTAATCATGGTTTGCAGCCATTTTCCCGCATTTTTTATCCCGCAGACTTTCAGTCCGCATACCATTATCCCGCAAGGTCATTGACCTCGCATACCATTATCCCGCATTGTTTCAAAACGCATGTGCATTTATCGCGCATGCCTTTACAAAGAATTACGTTTTAAAGGCATGTATGGTAAATGCATTTGCGTTGTGAAAACCACGATGACGAGAGAGGTAAGTGGGTTTGTGTTAATTTTTTCGTGGGTTAGTGATTGTGTAGTGTAGTGTAGTGTTGTGTAGTGTAGTGTAGTGTTGTGTTAGTGTAGTGTAGAGTTGTGGTGGTTGTTTAGTGTAGGGTCATGCTGGGGGTAGTGTTTTAGGGTTTAGGGTTGTGTTGTAGTGTTTGCGTAGTGTAGGGTCATGCTGGGGGTAGTGTTTTAGGGTTTAGGGTTGTGTTGTAGTGTTTGCGTAGTGTAGGGTCATGCTGGGGGTAGTGTTTTAGGGTTTAGGGTAGTGTTGTAGTGTTTGCGTAGTGTAGGGTAGTGTTGTAGTGTTTGCGTAGTGTAGGGTCATGCTGGGGCTAGTGTTTTAGGGTTTAGGGTAGTGTTGTAGTGTTTGCGTAGTGTAGGGTCATGCTGGGCGTAGTGTTTTAGGGTTTAGGGTAGTGTTGTAGTGTTTGCGTAGTGTAGGGTCATGCTGGGGGTAGTGTTTTAGGGTTTAGGGTAGTGTTGTAGTGTTTGCGTAGTGTAGGGTCATGCTGGGGGTAGTGTTTTAGGGTTTAGGGTAGTGTTGTAGTGTTTGCGTAGTGTAGGGTCATGCTGGGGGTAGTGTTTTAGGGTTTAGGGTAGTGTTGTAGTGTTTGCGTAGTGTAGGGTCATGCTGGGGTGTAGTGTTTTAGGGTTTTGGGTAGTGTTGTAGTGTTTGCGTAGTGTAGGGTCATGCTGGGGGTAGTGTTTTAGGGTTTAGGGTAGTGTTGTAGTGTTTGCGTAGTGTAGGGTCATGCTGGGGGTAGTGTTTTAGGGTTTAGGGTAGTGTTGTAGTGTTTGCGTAGTGTAGGGTCATGCTGGGGTGTAGTGTTTTAGGGTTTAGGGTAGTGTTGTAGTGTTTGCGTAGTGTAGGGTCATGCTGGGGGTAGTGTTTTAGGGTTTAGGGTAGTGTTGTAGTGTTTGCGTAGTGTAGGGTCATGCTGGGGTGTAGTGTTTTAGGGTTTTGGGTAGTGTTGTAGTGTTTGCGTAGTGTAGGGTCATGCTGGGGGTAGTGTTTTAGGGTTTAGGGTAGTGTTGTAGTGTTTGCGTAGTGTAGGGTCATGCTGGGGTGTAGTGTTTTAGGGTTTTGGGTAGTGTTGTAGTGTTTGCGTAGTGTAGGGTCATGCTGGGGTGTAGTGTTTTAGGGTTTTGGGTAGTGTTGTAGTGTTTGCGTAGTGTAGGGTCATGCTGGGGTGTAGTGTTTTAGGGTTTTGGGTAGTGTAGTGTTTGCGTAGTGTAGGGTCATGCTGGGGGTAGTGTTTTAGGGTTTTGGGTAGTGTTGTAGTGTTTGCGTAGTGTAGGGTCATGCTGGGGGTAGTGTTTTAGGGTTTGGGTAGTGTTGTAGTGTTTGCGTAGTGTAGGGTCATGCTGGGGGTAGTGTTTTAGGGTTTTGGGTAGTGTTGTAGTGTTTGCGTAGTGTAGGGTCATGCTGGGGGTAGTGTTTTAGGGTTTTGGGTAGTGTTGGCGTAGGGTAGGGTCATGCTGGGGGTAGTGTTTTAGGGTTTAGGGTAGTGTTGTAGTGTTTGCGTAGTGTAGGGTCATGCTGGGGGTAGTGTTTTAGGGTTTAGGGTAGTGTTGTAGTGTTTGCGTAGTGTAGGGTCATGCTGGGGGTAGTGGTTTAGGGTAGTGTTGTAGTGTTTGCGTAGTGTAGGGTCATGCTGGGGGTAGTGTTTTAGGGTTTAGGGTAGTGTTGTAGTGTTTGCGTAGTGTAGGGTCATGCTGGGGTGTAGTGTTTTAGGGTTTTGGGTAGTGTTGTAGTGTTTGCGTAGTGTAGGGTCATGCTGGGGGTAGTGTTTTAGGGTTTAGGGTAGTGTTGTAGTGTTTGCGTAGTGTAGGGTCATGCTGGGGTGTAGTGTTTTAGGGTTTTGGGTAGTGTTGTAGTGTTTGCGTAGTGTAGGGTCATGCTGGGGGTAGTGTTTTAGGGTTTACGGTAGTGTTGTAGTGTTTGCGTAGTGTAGGGTCATGCTGGGGGTAGTGTTTTAGGGTTGTGTTGTAGTGTTTGCGTAGTGTAGGGTCATGCTGGGGGTAGTGTTTTAGGGTTTAGGGTTGTGTTGTAGTGTAGGGTCATGATGGGGGTAGTGTTTTAGGGTAGTGTTGTAGTGTTTGCGTAGTGTAGGGTCATGCTGGGGTGTAGTGTTTTAGGGTTTTGGGTAGTGTTGTAGTGTTTGCGTAGTGTAGGGTCATGCTGGGGGTAGTGTTTTAGGGTTTAGGGTAGTGTTGTAGTGTGTGTGTAGTGTAGGGTCATGCTGGGGGTAGTGTTTTAGGGTTTAGGGTAGTGTTGTACTGTTTGTGTAGTGTAGGGTCATGCTGGGGGTAGTGTTTTAGGGTTTAGGGTAGTTTAGTTGTTTAGTGTATGCTAAAGGCATATTCGTTCTAAAAGTTTTCGTTATTTTAATTTGCGGCCTAATAGTACATGCGGGATTTCGTCATATATTCGCTAATCATACTTTCTATGGCAAAATGAACCCCCTCATTTTGTTCCTTTTTAAATTAAATGTTTTAAGAGTTACCACTTTATTCCAATCAAGATGGCTTCATGTCTGCCATACCTTTGTAATAAGTAGGACTGTTAGCACTCTAGTTGTTCTTTAGAACACTCTGGGACATTCTGGCATTGGGCTATAGTTGGGCTACATCTGGCTGATATTTGGGCTACATTTGTTTTTTTTGTCTCTGGTGGCCATCTTTGGGCTACATTGGGCTACATTGGGCTACATTTGGGCTCCAACATATATATAGCCCAATGTAGCCCAATATATATTTTTCAAAGTTAATTTTCGTAAAAACCACTGGAGCCTATATCTTGAGACATAGCAAAGGCACATCGGGCTACCAGTCCCTACAATTTTGCCAAGTTTGGTGTAAATCCATTCAGCCGTTCAGGCTAAAAGTGAGGCCAACCGCCCTATGGAAAATTGCATGGGAAAAACACGTTTTGGGACCCCCCTTTTTTCTCGGCCCCCCCTTGACGAAACCCCCCCAAATTTTCAGGGGCTGCTCAGAAACAAAATGTTCCATTTTCCTGAAAATTTCAGCCAATTCTGTCCTCAAACGCCAAAGTTATTCGACATAGAATTTTCAAAAATCCCATAGGAAAAAAATCCTAACTATATATACCTACTGGCTATCGCCAGTAGGTAATATATATATATATATCCCTGAAAAAAACGGCGTTCCTCACGAGCAAGCACTCAGGCGCCAGACGGACAGACCACAGTCCACTTTTATATATATATATATATCCCTGAAAAAACGGCGTTCCTCACGAGCAAGCACTCAGGCGCCAGACGGACAGACCACAGTCCACTTAAAAGTCCAGAAAAGTTGATTTATTTAATTCATAAATCTCCGTGACGCGTTTCGCACTCCACAGAGTGCTTGATCACACAAGTTACAGTAGTTGCTTTACATCTTTTATGTTTACATAGTAATTGCAATAAACGACGGACTGCAGTTATCAGTATAGTGCTGTTGGTTGATACAAATATCGCCATTTTATAACGGTGTATCATTATTACTGCTTTAGTTATATTCATATACATTACTTCTTATAGAGTCAATATGATGAATCATAAGTCAATGCACATCCATCTCGTAATTATTTATAAATATTTGCAAGTTGTTCTGGTTTAAAATAAACTCAGTCGTGTTAAAAAATATATGTGTATAATTTACACGATTTTACTGCCCAAGTGTCCTGGTTACTGACATATAGGATTCAGTCATCCATGGGTAGCTGTTGACAAAATTGCCCGGTTGATCAGTACATAGACGGGGGTTAAAGTAAGCCGGTCACGTGTCAGTAAACCGTCCCCGGATTGGGCAAGGTGAGGGGTCCCGGTGTCAAGGCAACCCGCTGCCTTGGTAAAATGCCTGAGACACGACTACATGCTAGAATACGGGTCCTGAATAATGGACTAGATTCATGGGCCTGCATGTGAGGTTGTGAGATCGTGTCATTACGGTTAATGCGATATCAGGATGAGCTCTAGAGGCGGTGAATGTCTGATTTAATGGACATAAGTTCTTCTTAAATGGAAGGGTCTACATGTATAAGATTTCAAACATGGGTATCGATTAGCGAGTCATCGCGAATAGTGCGATTGTAGGTTAAGAGCTCAAGGAAAGATAGATTGTAGGTTAAGAGCTCAAGGAAAGATAGATGTCCTGGATAGTGAACATGGGCTCCTGATAGGAGGGAAACCATCCTATGTGTCAGTCCAGAACACAAGTTGAGGGCATAATTCACATGTATGCAAATATGTCTATTTCTAAAAAAAAATTGCATTCCAATTAATTAGTTTAAGGCAACACATGCAGCTTATCAATAACTAAAGAAATAAAGTGAAAAAAGAAGAAAGAAATTCTTTTAAAATGTGAAATATTTGTTAATTTTGTCGAGATGGATGGAGGAAAACCACAGTGAAAGGTTTAGGGTAAACGTGTCATGATTTCTAGACACATCCCTCCCTTTGTATCTGTGGGAAAGAAGGAAATAGAGAGACAGGGTCAGAAGTCATTACCAATACATGTAAGATACGAAGAATTGTACATGTGAAAAAAGGGTATTAACAGTTATTTCATCACATTGACCTCCATTCTTGCAAATGTACATTATACTCCACATCCATGTTGTGGCCTTTAGGATAACGGGTACAGAGACTTATTATATATCTCGATTCTTTTTGTCTTAATTTCATAAGACGATTACCCCCTCTCAGGCCAATGTTCACTTGCTCTAACACATAATAATAGGCTAGTTTTTTGGGGTCGGAAAAATGATGACTCTCAAAATGGCGTGCTATGGGGTATTGTTGGTCCAAGTTACTAATAGCACGAGTATGTTCCAATATTCTTTTTTTAGCCATATGGGTTGTACTGCCTATATATATCAGTTTACATGGACAGGTTAAAGCATAAATCACAAAGGGAGTGGTACACGTTAGAAATTGTTTGATCTGTTGCATCTTTTTGTAACTGGGATTCCAGTATTCTTTTACCATGTGGCTGTTGGCACAAGCCTTACAGTGGCCACATGGATAGAAGCCCTGTAAGTTGATGCCTCTGGGGATTATATTAGTACTTACATCGTTATGTATTAATAGGTCCCTCAAGGTTCGCCCTCTTTTATAGGTTATGGTGGGACGACTTGGTAGAGTGTCCCCGATTATGGGATCATTAGTAAGTAAATTCCAGTTCTTGACCAAACTTTTCTGTATTTGTTTGGAGTTCTCATTGTAAGTTAGGATGACTAGTGGTATCTAAATCATCCTTCTCTTTGTTGTCCTTTTCTCTGACAGTTAGTAAGTCTTCTCTCTTAGTTTCTGTAACTTTTTTTCTCGCTTTTTTGATCACCCACATGGGATATCCTCTGTTGAGGAATCTTTGTGTCATCACTTTTTCTTCTGCTAGGTAGTCTAGGTTGTTACTACAATTTCTTTTGGCCCTTAGTAGCTCCCCATAGGGGATGCTCCATTTAAGATTATCAGGATGACTACTCTCTGCATGTAGCAGAGAGTTGCCTGCTGTGCTTTTCCTGAACAGTACAGTTTCGATGGTATTTTCCCTGATTTGGACCTTGGTGTCTAAATATTCAACCTCTTTCTCACTGATGTTACTTGTGAGGATAATATTTCTGGTATTCTTATTCAGTCTTTTAATGAATTCAGAGGCTTCTGTTTTGTCCCCTTTCCAGATGACAAAAATGTCATCTATGTACCGTAGCCATAATCGGACTTTCTCGAAATCCTTTTCGAATTGAACATCATTTCTGATGTCCGCCTCCCATGCTCCCATGAAGAGGTTCGCCAGGCTCGGCGCAAAGGAAGTACCCATCGCAGTACCATGGGCTTGTACAAAGATGTCACCATTAAAGCTGAAGAAATTATTCTCTAGGCAGTGTTTGATCATGTCAAGCAACATGGTAGTATGTCCTAGAAATCTCATATCTCTCCCTTTAAGAAATCTAGCACATGCTTCCATCCCCTGGTTATGTTCGATTATGGTGTAAAGTGCATTTACATCCATTGTTATTAGGAGACATTCTTTGTCAATGCTCACTTTGTTAATTTTGTCCAGGAAATCCTTCGTGTCTCTCACATACGTCGGAAGTCCCATGACAAAATCTCTGAGGAAGTGATCGATGTACCGTGAGATGTTCTCCAGTACACATCCTCTGGAAGAGATGATAGGTCTTCCAGGAGGCTTTTGAATGCACTTATGAACTTTAGGGAGAAGGTATAGGAGAGGTAAAATGGGATAATCTTTTTTGAGATAAAGGAATTCTTCCCATTCAAGCCAACCTTTATCTCTCCATTCACCTAGTCTTTCCAATATGTCTTTGATGCTGTCATTATACTCATTGCGATTAGATATTTTATATGTTTTACCATCATACAATTGTCTTTCAGCCTCAGCAATGTACATTTCCCTCGGCATTATGATGATATTCCCGCCTTTGTCCGCGGGTCTGAGGAGTATACTTTGATCATTTGCAAGATCAAGCATTGCATTCTTCTGTGTTATAGACATGTTGTACTTTACTTTTCCCTTGGTTTTGGTCCAGTTCCGGCTGCTTAGTTCTAATAGGTCTTTGCCCATCTGTTCTTGAAGTGTCTATACTGTCATGATTCATTTTGGGAGTAAAGGTGGACTTTGGTTTAAAGGTAGTGCCTGCTGCCTGATTATGTTGAATCTCTAATGCATCCAGGATTCTCCTGGCTTCACTACTGAGATTGAGTTCTTCCTCTTCATTCGTTAGTTCATCAATGGCAACTAGATTGTCAATATCTCCTATGATCATGTTGTCATTTTCTGTGGTAGGATCTTTATTCCACTGTCTTTTATTTCTATTAGGTTTCAATTTGTGCCATTTCTTCAATTTTAATTTTCTACAAAATTTAAAAATGTCTATCTTCTCTTCAACATAATTCATGGTAACTGTTGGGCAAAAAGATGAGCCTAAACAGAGTGTTCTTTTGTCTTTCTGACTTATGTATCTGTCTGATAGATTGATTATGATTTTATTTACCTGTATGTCATCCATAATTATTTTTTCTTCTGTTGTGCCCTTCTTGTTCCCACTGGCAGTTGATTGTCTGTTCTGTTTGTTCCTTTGTTTACGTTTCTTCCTCCTCTTGATCTGGTATTTCTTGGTCTTCCTCTTACATTTGGGGGTTGTGCTTGATTCTTCTCTTGGAGTCTCGTTGATGATCTGGTGGCTTCCCGGCTCTGTTTCATGAGCCGGTATTGCACTAAAAAAATATTCTGTTTTGGCACTATTCCATCGGTTGATTTAATACTCTCTGTGCTTATTGTTAGGTCTGACATATCAGTTAATGAGTCACTATTTTCATCCTCCTCAGTTGCAGTTTCCTCATTGATGTTTGGGGTCTGATTTGTTTGCGTTTGAGTCTCATATAGATGGTCATATTTTTTGCTATGCGTGAGTATCCTGCCAGACTCATAGTCACCACAGTCCCGGTGTAATTTGTATTGTTTCCTCTTTTTTATATCGTCCTCTAGAGTTTTTAGACGTTTTTTCATTTCCTCTATGAATTTGATGATTGTCGCTTGGTCGTCATGTTTGTGGAGTTCCTCAGTTATTTCTTCAATTTCTTTTTTGATTTTTATTCTGTCTGCCCATGCATATTTAATGAGGATTTGCATCATCACCCTAGAACTGTTAGTTGCGTTCTCCGACCAGTCTTCTAGCATTTGTGGATCTAATGAGTCATAGGATGGTATGAGATACAATCTTAGGACTCTTGGTATCATGTTTTTATCCAGATAATCTTGTAGTGAAGTTGCTTCCCACCACTTCGAGACTTCAAGTTTGTGCAGTTTTTTATATCTGCGTAATCTGTCCATGATCGTTTTATCCGCCCTCGTGGGTGTGGGGAGTGTTATTAATTTCCCCGGTGCTCTGGCGAAAAGGGACATAGCTGCTTCCCTCCTTTCTTTCTCATCATCCATCTTGTTTACTGGGTAACGTGTGGTTAATTACCCTTGGACTTCTTTTAGTGGTCAGTGGTGCTGTGTCCTGTTGCCTCCCTGCAAATGCAGGGTTCCCCAATGTCTTTGAGCAAGGAATCGGTAATCTGCAGTCCCCGTGTGCTTCTTATTGTAAGGGGGGGAAAGCTTACTCGATTCAGTCTAATTGCATCACAGGTTCCTTTTTGGTAGAAA